>NC_056743.1:686534341-686539341 GCF_019279795.1 Protopterus annectens
CTTCGGAAGAGTCAAGAGACTCCTGCTTGGTCCTGGGACTAGAGTTTAAAAGGGAGCTACACCTGTCATGGCTTTAAATTTTCTAAAGCTAGCTTTCAGTCAGTCGCATATGATTCACAAGAAACACAGGCATCACATTTTTCATTAATGCCCCTCAGAGGATGCAAACTTCTGTTCAACGTTCAAAGCCGTTCTAACCAGCAAAACACACTGAAAATGTTCGATAATCATATCCTCCCATTATTTACAAACTAGGGATAGAGAAAGCATAGAGTACAGGTCTAAAGGGCAACTGCAGTCAATACCAACAGCAAGTATCAAGGGGTGTCCAAGAACACACAAGGGAAGAGTTAAAAGTGCCAAAAATTAGAACAGTCTGACCTGAACTAAAGATAATACAGACAGCAGTAAAAAAAATACCTGGGACAATCTTACATGCCCAAGACCTGTGGCTTCAACCCTAATGGATGACAAGGTTGCAGGGAATTATTCCTAAATAAAACCCGCTTCCCTTTCAAATACTGTAACTTACATGGATGTACAATTAAAACATTTAATGCATACATCTTACATCTAATAATGTCATGTGAAGGGCTAAGGCTTTAGGGTAATTAAAAAAAAAAAAAAAAACACTTTCTCTAGCAGGAAATTACTAGAAGACATACAGAGCCTCCATATTTACTGAAGTACACAAGCAAAGAAAAAAAGTTATGTACTTACCATAATGTTCCATGTTTGTAGTCCATCTCGCCTATTCTTGCTGAATGAGTTCGGAGCAGATTCTCTGCTCCGACTCAGCCAATACTAAAGCTAGCGAGCTTTTACTGGCTCGAGCCTAACCCCTATTCCCATGGTGCATCACAGCAATTCCCCAGATCTTGTTAGTTTATTACTATTATGTGATTACTTTCTTGCTATCAATAACTATGCACATACAAACAGAATACTTTGTATTACTGTCCATGCCATGTGGATGGACAACTACTAGGTCAAACAGTATAATGGATAGTCCACCAGTTCCTCCAGGATACAGTAAGGGGGAAGGAGGGTGGGATGCAAGAATTTAGGCGAGATGGACTACAAACATGGAAAGTTATGGTAAGTACATAACTTTCTTTATGTTATGTAGTCCTATCTCACCGTAATTCTTGCTGAATGGGACAGCGTCCCTAGCACCTTTACCCCGGGTGGCTCAGGCAGAGACTTCAGCACAATGGACCCAAAGGATGACCAGTCCCAGGAGGTCAAACCCAATGTGCAATGAGTGACAAAGGTAGAAGTTCTTGCCCAAGTGGTTGCTACACAAATAGTATCAATTGGGAGTTTTGATCTAAAGGCATATGAAGTAGATACTGCCCTGGTTGAATGGCCTTTTACTTTAGCAGGTTGTTTCCCAGCAGTTTTGTAAGCAAACGAGATGCAGTCTGAAAGCCATTTAGACAAAGTGACCTTGGAAACGGGCAAGCCTTTGTTTCAGTCTGAAAAGGAAACAATTGGTCCTATTTCCAAAAATCTTTAGTCCTGTGCAGGTAAAATCAGAGAATTCTATGGACATCCAATTGGTGTAGTCTGTATTCTGATTTGTTACTGTAATTAGGGAAAAATACTGGTAATTCAATAGTTGTTTAGATTAGGTTCGGAACATACCTTGGGGAGAAATGATGGATTAGTTATGAGGGAGACTATCCTTATGAAATATAAGGAGGTTGAATGGTGAGGGCTTGCAATTCTGAAACCCTCCTAGCAGATGTTATGGCAACTAAGAACAATGTCTTCCAGGATAACAATTTTAAGTCAGATGAAGACGTTCAAAAGGTGAAGAAATCAATGAGGTCAGAACCAAGGTAGAGTCCCAGGGCTCTGGGGGTTGCCTGATTGGAGGTCTGAGAAGGACTCCTTTCAAAAAGGTTTTGCATAAAGAGTGGGACATAATTAGATTTCCCATGTTCCCAAAATGATAGAGATGGCAGCTAACTGAACTAATGGTAGCAGCTGCAGCTCCTTTTTGAAAAATAGATGCAAGGAAGGATAAGAGACTCTATAGGAGCAGAGTAGGGATCTATGCCTTGGTTAGCTGCCCAAATAGAAAACCTTTTCCATTTACTGGAATACAATTTCCTGGTGGAAGGTTTGTGTGAAGAATTCAGGATATGTTTAACTGTTGAAGAAAGGGAAATTCACCTGGCTATTCTTGGAACTGGTGCAGCCATGCTGTCAATTTCAGGGTTTGGATGGTAGGATAGAACTGTCCTGATTGGAACCATCTCCAGACCTCCAGATTCATCAGAATCCATGGTTCCTCCAAGAGATAGGGCCACAGGAAGGGGAACCAGACTTGGTGAGGCCAGTAAGGAGCAATGAGGATCAGGGTACTCCCACAGTTTTGCTTTCTGAATCACTTTAGGTACGAGAGGAAAGGATAGAAAAACAAAGGAATCGCAGAGGCCAATTGTCGACCAGAGCATCCCTGGGCGACTTCCCCGGATGGGGAATGAGGGCAAAGTAGTCACTGCATTTGGTGTTCATGTACGTGGTAAATGAGGCGGAAAATCTCTTCTGCAACTTCTGTATTCAGGGACCAATCGTGAGGTATCATAATTGCTAGACTTAGTTTTATTATCACACTGACTTCCCCAGGATGCGAGTTGCTACCAGAAAGCGTTGAGTGTCCATCACCCATTTCCATACTCATAGTCTCTTGACAAAGTGGGTAAGATTTGGTTCCTCCTTGCTTATGTGCCACACTACAGACATGTTGTCTGACTGAATCGCAATTGTCCCAGTGGGAAGATAACTGAAGTGCTTGCAACGCGTATAGTACCGCTCATCTCCAGAACATTTATATGTGCAAGTGGTTCTCGTGATCCTGCCAGATACCTTGGACCATCATTCCCAGATAATGCCCCCCCCCACTTTATCTGGGAAGCATCTGTGGTAAAGACTGCATTTTGTTGAGGGGGAGCAAGTGGACAACCCAGATGAAGCTGATCCGTATGCAGCCTCCATGTTGTATCCTTCTTGCAGGAGTTTGGGATAAGAATTTTGTGAGATAAGGGAAGATCCTGCATTGACCACTGGGCAAATAGTAGCCACTTAAGTATTCATGTGTAGACGGGCTAGGGGAACTACGAATGGTGGAAGCCATAGTCCCTGAAGGACTACCCTGGCGTGTACTTAGTCTTTTTTTCAGCAAGAATCTGACTTGGTTGTGCAATGATTCTATCCTTTCTGGTGTCAACTTTGCTGTTATGGTGGATGAGTCTATGTCTGAGCCTAAGACGACAATGTGCTACGATGGAGATAATGTGGATTTTTTTAGATTTATTGTAATCCATAACCTGGCGCACAAGGATAGAGTCTCGTCCCTGGCTCAGACTTTATGGTGCTTGGTGGTAGCAGTGAGGAGCAAATTGTCTAGGTACAGAAACACCTGGAATCCTAGACGTCTCAGGTGTGCAGTTACCACTGCGATGCATTTGGTGAACACTCTGGGGGCTGTAGTGAGGCCAAAGGGCAGTGTTCAAAATTGAAAATGACTGGCTCCCAGCCGAAAGCGTAGAGGTCTTCTGGAACGCCTGTCCATTTTGATACGGTAGTAAGCGCCCCGAAGATCTATGGAGCACATCAAATTGTCTTTCCCGTTTAAAGGAAAAACTGACTCCAGAGTGATCATACGGAACTTCGACTTCTTTGCAGACTTGTTGAGTTTGCCAAGACCTAGAATAGATCCAGTCCCCGGTCTTTTTTGGAACTAAAAAGAATCGCGAGCAAGTTCCGGATCCTATTTGCTCTGTGGGGACTTCTTGGATGACTTTTCTGAAGTAACGAGATGACCTCTGATGTTGCACAGTCTAAATGAATGGGTGGCACACCTGGTAGAGACCGATTTAGCGGGGGATCGGAAACAAAGGGAATAAGGTAAACTCTGGAAATTATATTTTGTACCCAACGATCTTGGGAAATTTGTAGCCAGGCACTTGGGTATAGTGAGAGACCATCCCCAACTGCCTCCAGAGACAGTCTGGCAACTCCCCAGGGGCAAATCAGAGAAAGAATCTTTATCTCCCTGTTGCGGACCCCCTCTGCCCCGAGCGCGGCATCTTGCATTATATCCTCCCCCTCTCCCTCTAGAGGAGGGTTGACCTTGTGCCAGAGGGAAACCTTTTTGAGATTTGCAGAACCACATTTTCCCTCCAGTGTGACCCTTGGAATAGGGTCTAAAAGGAAGGGAGAAAGACAGCAAATAAGGTTTTCCCTTCCTGCTCGCACCTGGTTAAAGTCTTTTACCGGAGGTCCAAAAAGAGTTGAACCAAAGGGGACATTGGTAAAGGAAGGCAAAGGATTCCATAAAGTTACATAAAAGCATCCAGAGAGGTCTCCTAAGAGAAATTCTTGCTGTGGGTGCCCTGCTCGCTCAGTCAGCTGCATAGGAAATCAGCCTCATGGAAGAGTTGGTGACACATGCAAGGGTGAAGAGCCACGCAGATTTCTGCAGATCCTGAAGCTACCCAACCCTAAAGGGCATCTCCCAACTCTTTCAGGAGATCCCTTTAAAGTCTAGTAAAATGGAATGGGTAATTCAGCGATTGTAAGGTAAATGCTGCTGAAGAGAAGTTAGGCTTTCCATACCTATCCATCATCCTGGACTCTCTATTAGTAAGATGGATATTTAAAGATGTCTCTGACAACTCCTTTTTTGTTGCTGCTGCTACCACCATAGCATCCACAGGAACTCCCTTAGAAAGTAAAGATTAGTCTTCTGGAGTGGTTAAAAATTTGTTTGGCCTCCTCGGGACCGGCGCCACTGTGTCCGGGGAGGACAAGCTTCCCAGGATATGACACTTCAAAAATTGGTCATATGGCGGTGTCACCCAGGAGGTGAAAGGTCAGGAACCAAAGGCCTCAAAGTACACTGATTCATCCTCAGTAGAGTTAGAGGTCTTCCAATCACCCAAGGATTTCAAGGATGTCAGCAAGAAAGACATCCTCAGGAGGAGGAT
>NC_056743.1:686549341-686581841 GCF_019279795.1 Protopterus annectens
ACTACCTCTCTGGTTGGGAGGCTGCCATTGACGTCCTGTGTAGGAGCCTCTAGCTTGCCCTCTACCTCTGGCACGCCTGTTCTTGCCTCTCTGAAATCTTTCTGTGTCCGGAAAGGACCAATTCTTGGTAGGCCAATTTCTGCTGAATCTTGGTGGTTGGACTTGTAGAAAATCTTTGACTGTTTGTACAGATTTTGCCTTTTCCTCAAATTTCTTTAAGGCCTCCTGAGCAGTGGAGCCAAATGACTTTTGCTTTTCCAGTGGAGCATCCAGAAGCTTAGCTTTAACATGGTCTGGCAGAGATTGTTCCTTCAGCCAAGCATGCCTACATATGACTGCACCTGTCATAGCTGACCTACATGAAGCTTCCAATGAATCATAACCACACTGCAAGAAATGGTTGCTAACCTGCTGGGAGTTATGTACCAGATCCTGAAGTGATTTGCGATCTAGGGGTTCAGGTGAAGACAGTTTCTTATGCAATTCATCTAACAAATACTCTTGGTACTGTATCATATGAAATTGACAATTTAATGCCCTCATAGAAAGAGTAGCAGAAGTATACACTTTTTTACCCCATCTCTCTAAAGCCCTGGACTCCCCTTCAGAGGGGAGTGGATTTTTAGTTGTGGCAGCTGCAACCCCTTTAGGGCCCTGGGAAATAGTTTCTGGATCAGCAGAGTGGGCCTTGTAAAGAAAATGATGCGAGTCCGGGACCCTGTAGTACTTATCGGGTTTGACAGGGGCCGGAGGAAGAGTGTCAGGGGTTATGCTAGACTCAGTACACATCAATGACATTCAAAACAGGAGGAATAGCCAAAGGTCTATGCTGAGGTAAATGCAGAAAAGTTCTTAATCTTTTCCTGGAATCAGAGAATTCCTGGCCCTGCCATTTGAAATGCTCTCTCATAGTGTGAAGGGTCTCCCCGAAGGATAGTTCTTCAGGAGAGGAGGCAGAGGGGATAGATTCCTCTGCATCAGAGTCCTAGTAGGCCAAAAAAGCCTCCTCCTGGTAGTCAGAGAGAGCAGAGCCATCAGACGCCTCCTCTGAGGAGTGGGGATCAGAGGGCTCAACCCTGGGCCTTTTGTCTAGAGGAGGTTGAGAGCCCCTGTCCGGATGGGGCTGGGAGCCCTAATTAAGGAAATAAGGTCCTCTGCTAAGGTTAGAATCTGTAAACTTGTAGAGGGTCCCTGAGGAATAGCCCTGGGAGGCATAGCTTTTGTGTTTAGCAGCTTTAGCCCTGGTGAATGCCTTTATGGACAAGGATGCAGGAGGCCTGGCTGCACCACGTGCTGGAGTAGTTTTGTCTAGAGGTATGGTGTCGGAAGTTTCCAAGACACCAGTTTCTGAAGGAAATTCAATAACCAACTCAGCAGGGGCCTCCGGGGCAGAGGTTGTCGGTTGAGCGGTTTCGGGGGTTGGAAGCACCAAGGACTCTGTTTCAGCCGAGAGAGGCCTTCACAGTAGGCCTGGCTGTGGTTTCAGCCGAAACTGAGGCCCGCGTGAGTCGGTCCTTGTCCTTCCGTTTCTTTGTTAAATGTGAAGTCGGAGTCTCAGACGGCATATTGTACGAAAAACTAGCCCCAAAAAATTCCTCTGCAAACTCCGCCCGACCTCTAAGAGTGCGTCGGTTGAAGGAAGCACAGGCTGAACAGGCAGAGACGTTGTGGTCTGGGCCTAGGCAGGGGAGGCAGTAAGAGTGGAAATCCTTATGAGGTATTAGTTTCCCATAAGTTAAGCAATTAACTTTATCTGACATCGGCTGAGGCAAGAAAGAGTCCCCAACGGGGTTATTTAGCTTTTGAAGTCTTCGGTAGCTGAATTACAGGAGCTGGCCGACCGGCACTTGCGAACGGCTTCTGCTTCGGGCACCACACGGCAAGAAAGACTGAGGAAGATGGTGTCGGCTGACGCTTTTATACCCCAGGCGCTCTGACGTCAGGGAAAGGGTGACATCAGCCGACGCCGGACCCAAACTTTGGAATCCGGCTGACCGAAGGGCTGCCCGAGGCAGGACAACCCATATGTGATGACTGCAGATGCATCCTTGAAGGACATCTGCAAGCAAAGAATGAGCTAGGTTAGGCTGCAACAAACCCAGCACTACATCAATAGGAAAAAATCTTGTCTGTAATGTCTACAAATCAAGTAACTGTCTCCAAAAATTAAACTGAGCCAACACCTCCCCCCGTGCCTAGAAAAAAGGTCACTGGTTGCAATACCCCTACTGTTATGGACAGTCCCTTCTAAAGTACTGCCATGATAAATACAATGGTCCACTGTTGACAGTTTTGCTTTTAGATTAGTTTTCCTCTGCTCTTTTTGAATGTGCTTTTATTCAAGCAGAATGTCAAAATTATAGATAAATCTTTCAACTGTTTATGTAGATAAGAGGTGTACAGAATTTCCCCTTGTAGTGTGGACTTGGAAAGGATAATTTAACAGTTCGGGAGGATTTCTTAACTACTTTAGGCATAAAGAAGAAATTGGATTTAAGACCATCCTCTCCCTTCTAGAAAACCAGAAATGGCTCTAGATGCAAGGGCCAGCAGTTCTGAATTGTTCCAGATGAAGTGACAACAAGACAGGCAGTTTACCAAAACCGAAATCTATGCTGCGTGTTCTGGGGGAGTACCAAGGCAGCAAAATCAAGAGGAGGTGGTATCAGATATTCCAGGACATAAATGAAGCAATACTGTGTCAGAGATCTCAAACTCATTGCACACGGGCCTCAAGAAGCCTTCAAACAAGTATAATTCTGGGTGAAGGAAGCACCTCTACTACAGTCCTAGCCATGTTGACAACCCTGAGTCGGTGGCTCTCAGAGGAGAGTTCAGCAATCCTGCTCATTTGAGTTTGAGACCCCCTGTTCTGAGTGGTCAAGGGTATAACCCTCTTAATTAGAGACAGACTGCAGAGATACAAGGAAGGAATACTTGCTTCTAATTCAGCTACAAAAATTTTAAATTCTAGTGGTCAACAGGCTAAAATAAGAAGTTATGTACATACCATAATGTTCCATGCGAGTTGTTCATCTCTCCTTCATTCTTTACTGATGGGTTCGGAGCCAATGGATCGGCTCCAGTACGGCCGTTTGCAAAGCTTGAGGTTTACCAGTAACTCGAGACCAAGCCCCTTATCCCATGATGCACTGGGAATTACCTCAGATCTTGTTTGCTGCGTGTACTATAGCCATATAAATGGACTACCCTCCCATGAAGAAGAATTGAACAATCAGGATGAGACCAACCTCTAGGGCAACTCAGCCAGGTGGGGGAAGAAGGGAGGGACACAAGAATGAAGGTGATATGAACAACTCACCTGGAACGTTATGATGAGTACATCACTAATGTAAAGTTGTTCATTCTCGCAGTTCATTCTTTATTAGGTGCACCCTAGCACCCTCAATCTTGGTGGCTCACGGGAGTACATTCTTCAATCAGGACCATAGACCCAAAAGAAGCCCTGCCCCTGGAGGCCTTATCAACTTTGTAATGAGTAATAAAAGTAGGAGGTTTAGACCAAGCGGCTGCAGCACAAATGTTATCACGGGCAATTTGGCTTTACCAGAAAGGCTCATCCAGACTCTGCTACACTTTGCTGTGAAGGAAAGGTTAGTTTGCTGTTATTTTTTGTATTTCTGTATTGCCTTTCTATATTTTGAATACTGTAGTTTGTTTTCTTTACCTTGTGTTTTGCTTGCATTCTGTTTAACAGCATATTAAAACTTCAAAAGAGACCACAGCTCTCTCTGTTCTGAGTCAGGCAGAAATAAGAACTGATTAATTAAGGACTCATTCATAAGACAGAAAAGGTCACTTAAGGTTAATCACTTAACAGAGGGGGTGGAGCTAGGAACTAAAATTTTTATTTAAGGAGTAAACTAAAACATTTCAGAGCTTTACCAGAAAGGCTCATCCAGACTCTGCTACACTTTGCTGTGAAGGAAAGGTTAGTTTGCTGTTATTTTTTTGTATTTCTGTATTGCCTTTCTATATTTTGAATACTGTAGTTTGTTTTCTTTACCTTGTGTTTTGCTTGCATTCTGTTTAACAGCATATTAAAACTTCAAAAGAGACCATAGCTCTCTCTGTTCCGAGTCAGGCAGAATTTTTCCCCTCCCTCCTACCCATTTAAGTTGTCTTGTTAAATACCACTGTCTTTCTAGTTGCCCGCCTCTTATGTTAATCTGACCATATATCTCATTTCTCTCTACTTTCACTGGCTTATGTGAGTAATCACAAAACCATCACTTTTGAAATCCCACCCCTTCAATTATTTAAATTTATTGGCCATCCTACAGTATTTCATAGTACCAAAATACAAAAGTAACCACCCCTTTCAGTCCATCTTGCTGTTTTAAAAATAGTAACTCTCCACTAAACCTTAACTTTAAAACAGGTAAAACTCAAGTTATCTACTTTCATATCTAACTTCTCTAGTGCACACTGCAGAGTGCATTCTTTTCAATCTTACCTTTAAGCATCCCTGTTACTAGCACTTTCTCTAATACCTAAAAGATCATCTCTACTTGACTCCAAGTAGACTTTTCTCTATCTGTTAAACCTAGCACTTGCTCCTACAGTACTTATTACCTTGATACGGCACTCTTATAGATAGCACCCCAAAAAGGCAAACCCCATTTCTCGGTCACTCACGTCCCCGGAATCTCTTTTAAAGTTTTTTGTCTAGTCCTAGCATGTCGAGGATCAGTTGCTAGTGTCCTCTCCTGCTCAGCTGGTGAACCTGGGAATATTGAGGCAATGTTACAATTGCCTCATGTACACAGACAACCCTCTCCTCCTCCCACAAAACACAAATACATGCGAGAGATGCAACTATACGGCCAAACTGGAGGCTGAGCTCTCTCAACATAGGACTGGCAAGACCAGTCAGGAGGAGAAGGTTACCACACACACTATAGACCCAGTCTCACATAGTACCATCACAACCTCAAATCATACACATAAACACACAAAGACATACTCGGCGGCTCTGATCAAAACTCTACCAAAACAGCAGAGGCCACCAAAGCAGACACCCAAACAACCACCACCTCAGAACACAACACCTGCAACACATAGACCTCACAGTCAGTGTCAAACAGTCACAGCCCTTAAGGCCAAACACAATGCCAGACACACTAGTCATTGGTGACTCCATAGTCAGACACACTCACCAGACTGAGTAAGGAGAAGGTCACAGTAAGCTGCCTGTCGGGCGCTAGAATCCGCCACATAACGCAAGCACTCAGGTATCTCAACAGCAGGTACAAATATGACTCAGTCATTGTCCACGCTGGTGTAAACGACCTGAGACGTACCTCCTTGGACTACATGAAAAGAGACATTGAGGAGCTCTCTGATTATGTAGCCCAGGCAGGTATGACCCTGACCTTGAGCAGTATCCTACCTTCACCAAGAATGATGCCACAATACAGAGATAAGATGATCAGCTTTAACAACTGGCTTAAACTCTGGTGTCATTCAAAGGGGATCCAATGTCTGTCTGCCTAGGATGACATGCTGGACAAGCCACGCTGCTTCGCAAGGGACGGCTTGCACCTGTCACCCCTGGGATTCCGGATATTGGCAAAGGCTCTTGCCACCCCATAGTGCCTTTTTTAGGCAAGGCTCAAATTCTAAACCTACCACCCTAGAACACAAAAAAGGAAAAAAACTAAGAGTAATGCTGCTCAATGCCAGAAGTCTAAATCTCAAAATGCACGCACTCGAGGCCCTTCTCAGTATGGAGAACATCGATGTCTGTGCAGTGACAGAAACCTGGTTCAAGGCTCCTGAGAGCACCCCAGCACTATCAGGTTTTACCTCTTATCATGCGTTCCGGCCCCAAAATCCGGACAATACCAAGAAAGGAGGGTATCCATATTCATCAAAGACACCCACACCTCAAGACTGGTGGCAACGCACGATGCATCGGAGACCATCCAGGTGCAATTAACCATAGGCAAGACTGCTCTGCAAATTGTAGCATGTTACAGGCCACCCTCACAAACTCAGGAACCTCACATGGCCTTCCTGAAAACACTAGAGGGGATAAATGCATCACCAAACACCATCATACTAGGTGACTTCAATTACCCTAATATAGACTGGGAACACTAAAGCCCAAACACCCTAGCCCAAAAGTTCCTGGAATTCATAAACTCAAATGCCATGGAACAACTAGTCACCATCCCCACAAGAGGAGAAAACATACTTGATCTCATCATCACGAACATGGGAGCACAATGTTCAACACCGGAAGTATACCCCTCACTGGTGAGATCAGATCACAAACTAATCTCGCTGGAGGTCCTCATCCCACCCCCACCTGAAATAAAAAAGACCACAGTAAAGAACTTCTCGAAAGCCGACTTCACACTTCTAAAGACTAGTGTGGTCTCCTTTAAGGCCCCGAGCCGACGGAAAACAGTACTCAAGCCGCTGAATCACTTACAAATGCCTTCTACCAGCACCTGCAGGACTGCATGGATAAGGCAATCCCAAGCAAAACAAAGACTCTTTGTACCAAAGGCAAGCGTCCACTCTGGTGGACCCCAGCCATAAACAAACTCTACAACAAAAGGAGGAAGCTACTACAAGATAGAGCAAAATCCTTAAAAGGTAAGACACCCTTGATCACTATAAGTAAAAAACTAAGAGCTCTCATAAAATCATCCAAAGCAAATTGAGAGAAAAATAGCTAAAGACTCAAAAGACAATCATAAGGCCTTCTTTAGCTATGTTAGAAACCTGGGAGGAAACTCCCAGATATGCTCAGAACTAGTTCAAAATGATGTGAAGATTACTGATCCTACAGACATTGCCAACATACTGGCTGACAGGTTCAGTGCAAACTTCTCCCTCCCCAAAAGGAGAGATATCTATACCAAGCGATTGCAGGCCCCCAAACATCTCCAACGCCCAAGTGAGAACTGCTCCCTCCAAAGCAAAAAACACAGCATCCATGGGACCTGATGGTGTCCCCGGCTGTGTGCTCCACGAACTCAACGAGGAATTAAACCCACAGCTAGGACAGCTGTTTAATCATAGTCTTACCTCTGGATACGCACCCAGGAGTGGCGCACTGCAACTGTGGTCCCACTTCACAAAGGCGGTGCCTCCACCGACCCTGGAAATTACCGCCCATTAGCTTGACAAGCCTTATCTGCAAAGCCATGGAGAGGATCATAATGGACCTCATAAATAAAGACATAGGGAATTTGCAGACTTTGGATCCATCCCAGTTTGGCTTTGTCAAAGGCAGATCATGCCTTCTAAACTTGGTTGACTTTTTCAAACAGTCACCAAAGCCATTGATGAGGGAAAGGCAGTCCATACAGCCTACCTCGATCTGGCGAAGGCCTTTGATACAATACCCCACTCGGGTATCATTGAAAAACTCATCAGCTTAAATGTTAACCCATACATCACAAGATGGGTTGCAAACTGGCTGAGTGACAGAACCCACAGGGTCAGAGTTGCTGGCGCCATGTCAGACTCAAAGCCTGTCACAAGTGGTGTACCACAGGGCTCAGTCCTGGGCCCACTCTTGTTTGGCATCTACTTTTCCAAGTACAAGCAAACACAGGAGGGTTATGGCTGACAAAGTTTGCAGATGACTGCAAACTGGGCGCCATAGTAGAAAACACATCTGACACAGATATCCTTCAGAAGGGTCTCACAGAAACAGATAACTGGTGCCAGAGCCATGGCCTAAAGTTAAATGCCAAAAAATGCATAGTCATACCCTTCGGGAAAAACAAGGTTACCCCTAGCTACCAAATAGGTGGCAATCCACTGAGTACAGAAGAAGTTATCAGGGACCTGGGGACCCAGGTTGATAGTAGTCTGTCATTCGACACCCATGTAGCTAAAGTAGTTAGGAAGACCTTCTACATTGCCCACCTTATCATGAAGGGATTCTCATCTAGATCAAGGGAGGTCATAGTCTCCCTATACTCATCACTCATCAGACCAATGATTGAGTACAATGCCCCATTCGAATGTATCTGACCCGACACTTGCAGCAGCTGGAGAGGCCACAAAGTTCCTCACCAAAAGGATAAAGGGTCTCAAACATCTGTCCTATGCTGCCCGACTGAAAGAACTCCAGCTCTATTCAGTCGCCACCGCTTGCTCAGAGGTGACCTTTGCCTAACATACAAGGCCATGTCAAACCCAGATTTGATGAATATGCTTCACCTCAAAAATCTAGATCCGTCAGAGCCACAAGGGCGGAGACTTAAACCTCGACACAGCTATTAATAGGACGTGCTGGAGGGATAGATTCATCACCCAAAGACTCCCTATGCTGTGGAATAAAATCCCGGTATATGTGAGGCAGAACACCTCGCTGGCCTTGTTCAAGAGAAATCTTGACCAATGGATGGGAGATCGCAGATATACCCCAGGGATTACCTCAGTGTCACTGCTCAACAGAGGCACAGCAAAATAATGGGTATAGTTCCCCATACTAAAGGGGTGGCGTAAGCCACAAAACTATGGGCTAGGCTTGTAAATGCCCTCGGGCAGATAGCCTAGTATGAACCTATGAACCTAAGCAGAAGATGTAGAAACTGCTCTGGTTGAGTGAGCTTTAATCTTGTGTAGCAAGGGCATATTAGCAGCTGAATAGACAACGGTGATAGACAGGAATTTAGAAAGCGTCGTTTTAGCCACTGGTCTACCTTTTCTGGCTTCAGAGAAGAATGCAAAGAGCTAGTCTGATTTCCTAATATCTTTTGTTCTGTCCAAATAAAATCTGAGCTGCCAGTGAACGTCAAGTTTGTGCAGCATATATTCCAATTTATTAGAATGGTTAGAGAAGCAGACTGGTAACTCGAGGACTTGGTTGATATTAGATTCTGAACAAAAACTTTGGGTAAAAAAGAGTATGTCTTAGGACAAACCTCTCCCATCAGCATGGAAATTCAAGTAAGGAGGGCTGACAGATAAAGCTTGAAGTTCTGACACTGAAGGCAGAGTTAATAGCTACCAGAAATATAGTCTTACACGACAGAAATATGAGATCACAAGATGATGCTGGTTCAAACGGGGGCAGAATTACACGAGACAGCATAAAGTTTAAATTCCAAGGAGTTTTCACTTGAGGCCTCATATGAAAAGTTCCTTTGAGAAAGGCCTTGGACAACACGTGGGGCATTATGTTTAGCCCATCAGCTCAGAGACGAAAGTTAGATACAGCAGTCAACTGGACCCGAACTATTGCGGCTGCCGCTCCTTTATTAAAAATCATAGTCAAGAATTCTAATATAGACATCAATGGGGCTTGTTAAGGATCTATGTTCTACTTAGAGCCCATATGAAAAATCTCTTCCACTTACCAAGATATAATCTTCTGGTGGACAGCTTATGGGAAGACAAAAGGATCCGTTTTGTCTCATTGGAAAAATTGTGAAGCCTGGCTATGAGGGGGAACTGGAGCAGCCAATCTGACAGCTTCAGCAACTGCAAGGAAGGATGGAGATACCCCGACAGATGTGTCAGAAGGTCCACAACTGGGTCCAGAAGCCATGGATCCTCCAAGAGATGAAGAAATGGGAACTAAATCTGCTAAGGCCAATGAGGGGCTATAAGAATGGATGGTCTTTCCCAGATATTTTGCTTTCTGTCGAAATCTGGGCATCAACGGCATAGGAGAAAATGCATAGAGGAGACCCGGGGGCCAATCGTGTACGAGTGAGTCTCTCGGGGCTTCTCCCGGAGGGGGAATCAGGGCAAAGTAGCTTCTGCATTTCGTGTTGATGTAACTGGAAAAAAGATCGCAGCAAGGCTGGCCTCATTTGCAGAAAATCCTGTCCGCAATCTCTTTGAGGGACCACTCGTACGGCAACAATACTGCCCTGCTCAGTTTGTCTGCCATCATGATGGATCTCCCCAGGATGTGCAATTGCCAACAGAAAGCGCTGGGAGGGGACAGCCCACTGCCAAACTCAGAGGGCTTCTCGGCAAAGGGGGTAAGACTTAGTTCCGCCTTGTTTGTTCAAGTACCAGACTATGAACATATAGTCAGTCTGAACTGCAATAGTTCCTAGAGGAAGAGAGTCCTGGAAGTACTGCTCTTATCTCCAGAACATTGTTATGCAGATGTGACTCTTGATAATCCAAGTGCCTTGGGCAATCTTTCCCTGAAAATGGCCCCCCCACCCTATCAGGGAAGAATCCATGGACACAGTGGCTATTGGAGGGGGTAGTACAAAGGGGCATCCTATGGTTACATGAAGAGATGTCAACAACCACTGGAGATCTCTCTTGCAAGAGTTTTTAAATTAAATTAAAATCGTGAGACACTGGAAGTACCCGATAAGACCATTGAGTAAACAGCAGCCACTGAAGAATCCGCATATGCACCCTTGCTAATGGTAAGGCCAAGATCATGGCAGCCATCAAACCCAATACTTTTAGAACTTCTGCAGCTGGTGCTCGGTCTTTCGATACCAATGAGCAGACATGCTGGCGAAGACAGACAAGACTCTCGACTGGTGGTTGAAGAGTGGTGGTTTAAAGTGTCTAACTCTGCCCCTATAAAAACTATATGCTGCGATGGCGACAAGACAGACTTTTCTGAGTTAACTAATGCCCAAGTGAAAGTGATTGCAGAGTGTCAGTGTATTCCCTTGCCTGAATCAGCTGATGCCTGGTGGTGGAGGTAAGGAGCCAATCTAGGTATGGAAACACCTGGAATCCTAGACGCCTCAGGTGAGCCGTGACCGACATGCATTTGGTGAACACACTGGAGGCTGTAGTGAGACAGACGGGCAGGGCTCAAAATTGATAATGATTGGCCTACCCATTTTTATATGTGGTAGTACGCATCCTTGAGATCTATCTAGCACATCCAATCGTCTTTCCTTAAAAAGGGAAGTATAGACCGTAGCATGACCATCCGGAACTTCTTTCTTCACAAATTGGTTGAGTCTGCTGAGGTCCAAAATGGGTCTTCAGTCCTGTTTTCTTTGGAGCCAAAAAATCTTGAGTAAGTTCTGAATCCTGTTTGGTCTGCTGGGACTGGCTGGATGACTTTTCTAACTTGTGGACCTCTATAGTTGCTTGTTCCTTGTAATTGGGTGGAACATCTGGGATTCTCCTTGCAGGTGGGGGTGGAGTGGCGAACGGTATGAAATACCCTCTGGAAATAACACTTTGTACCCAGTTGTCTTATTATATCTTGCCAGGCATTTGGGTACAAAGATTAGCGACCCCCGACTGCCTCCAGAGCAGACCAGTCAGGCCTCCTTTCAGGAGCACTGACAGGACTGAGAGAAGTGGTCACCCTGGTGTTGCAGACCCCCTCTGCCGCGAGGGCGGTGTCTTCCATTATTACCCCCTCCGCTACCCCTAGAGGGGGGTTCACCACGTGTCCTGAAAGGCTCCTTGGGCTTTTCAGAACCACATCTTTCCTCCCCCCTTTGGGGTAAGGCCGAGTAGGGGTGGAAAAACAGACTGATGGCAGACAGTCTTGCTCTCCTGTTCATACCCGGTCAAAGTTTTTCACTTTAGGCCCAAAGAGAGATGAGTCACCAAAAGGGGTGTTCACGAATGAAGACAAAGGGCTCTACGAAGGAACACAAGCGCATCCAAGAATGTCTTCCGAGAGCAATTCCTGTACCCGCTGCCCTACTCGTCCCATCAGCTGCATATACAAGATGCATGGACAAGTTCACAGTAGCATTTAGGGTAGCAAGCTGGGCTGCAACCTTGTCAGAAGCCCCGGCAGCTACAGTGCCCTGAACAGCATCTCCCAACTCCGTAAGGGGATCTCTTTGCAACCTAGTGAAATGGGTCAAATAGTGCAGGGATCGGAGTATAAAAGTCGCTGAACTAAACATGCATTTCCCATATCTATCCATGATCCTGGACTCTATTAGGAGGATGGATAGACTAAGTCTGACATTTCCTTTTTGGTGGCCGCCACCACCATGGCATCAACAGGGACTCCTTTGGACAGAGGACTTAACTGTAGGAGCAGAAATAAAGTTGTTAGGTCTCCGAGGGACAGGCTCCATGGACTCCAGTGACTCCCACTCCCTCCAAGAGACCAGCTGCATGAGCTCATCGAAGGGCGGACACACCCAAGAGGTGGAAGGTTGAGACCCGAAAGCCTTCAGGAGAACTGACTCATCCTCAGTAGGGCTTTTGGACTGCCAATCACCCCCCTGCCCAAGGATCTCGAGCATCTCCGCAAAGGAGATATCTTCAGAGGGGGACCGTGGGAACCCTTCGGACTCATCCAAGTCAATGTCAGATGATAGACTCCTGTGAGGAGTCCAAGTGTCTCCTCTTGCACAATCTCTTCCTGGAGACCTCCTCGGTAGAAGGCTCTGGGGAGGTCTCAGAAGAGCAGGGGGAGCCCTGTGGGGCTACCCGAGGCTCAGGGTCTCTACGCCTAGCCTGGATGATGGAAGCAGAAGCGGACAGGAGTTTTGGGGGATGAGGAAGCCAGACTTGGTGTCGAGGATGTCTTTGGGGACAAGGCTCTCCTCGTGGCTTCGAAGGCATCAACTCAGATGAGTTGACGGACCCCTAAGGAACCGCCAGCCTCTCCTGCACAGAGGCCGCAGGCAGGAGCAGAGCTCATCCGAGCCAAAGCCCCAAGAGGAAGAGTCGGCACAGACAAGTCAGTGCGACTATCCTCCCGACAGGAGTGTCGGCCCCTAGAATCCCCAGTCGGCACAGAGGACGTCAGTAGATGGAAGAGGACACTAGGGCAGGTCTCTGCTCCAAAGGCTCCATGATCAACAGGTCGTACCCCTCCGTCTCCGAAGGTCGGGTACGGCTCAGAGGAGGAGCAGTCAAGTCCGGGGTAGTGGTCTTCAGTTCCAACACTAAGGTCGGAGCAGACAATTTAGCAAGGTCTGGTGCCCGTAACAGCTTCTGCAGCAATCTGTCCATATCCAAATCAGAAAGGCTGACAGACGACTTAGTAGAGTGCACAGATGGTGCCGATTGAAGAAGTGGAGATGTAGGTGTCTCAGATACTGGTTCCAGAGGTTGGCTGGCTCCAAAACGAAGACAGTCAGCTCCAAGATCCGTGAAGCTGATGCCCCTGGATCTTCCAATTTTCTGGACTTTTTGGACAGTTTGGATTCCTTAGAGCACCCTGAAGACTTCAAAGACCTGTAGGGCTTGCTGGCCCCATCCTGGTCACTCAATGCTTCATGAAATGGATGCTTCAGCAAGCCTCTGTCAACTAACTTTCCTCTCCAATAAGACCCTGTAGAAAAAGAGAGTGGCAAATACTGCAAGACTCCTGCAAATGTACAGCCCTCCCAAACAGTAGGCATACTGAACGTGGCCATCAGACATCTTATGCCCGCAGTCTGGACATTTCTTAAATCCAGACTTTGGGTGCTTATCCTTGTCCTCAGACATATCCAAACAAATGCCTTTGGCATAACACCAAAACCAAGCGCACAATAAGCCTAATAAAAGGAACACTCAGCATATAAAATATCAAGAACCACACATAGGCTCAAAGAACAGCACACAAAGCCTAGAGAACGGCCAGATTTACAACTGTAACAAACACACACACTAAACAAAGACCCCCCCCACCAAAAAAAAAAAAAAAAAAAAAAAAAAAAAAGGGCCGACGCAAGCTAAATGTATATATCCAAGTAAGAATACAGAGAATTAACTCACTAAAAACTATACTAAACTACACTAAACACACATGGGAAAAGGGGAGCTTGTAAGAAGCTACACAAACTATTCTATTAACTATTTTATGGAGCAATAGAAATAAAAAGTTTAAATACACTTGCGAAAAATGTGCTTTTTAGATGAAATACTGGCTCGAGCAAAACTGGAACCTCTGATCAGTGCTGCAGCAAACTAGATCAGAGGCAATTCCCAGTGCATCATGGGATAAGGGGCTTGGTCTCAAGCTATTGGTAAACCTAGAGCTTTGCAAACAGCCATACCGGAGCAGATGGATTGGCTCCGAACCCATCAGTAAAGAATGAATGGTGAGATTAGTGCTTAAAATTACCAAAGCACTTCATACAAACTACAAAAAAAAAAAAAAAATGCTAAAATGTTAACCTTTGATCTTCTTGGTTTAGTTGTGCACTTAACACAACAGCTCTAGGTTAGATTTTTGTCCAGTTCGGCTGTGGGTTGTTGCATCAAAGACTTCAGCACCAATCTTAAAGCTTTTTGGTTCCAGGACTCTGATCCCTCTCTCAAGTCCCTAGCCTCCACCACACTACTTCAGCTCAAGTACGACGACATATGTATCACGGGCAAAGTACAATCAAGAAAACCTGACTAATGAAAAAGAAGGGTCTTACTCTGCCGACTTCCAAGTGATATGAAATAGGTCATGGCAAGGTTAAATAGCACTGGCTTAGACAGGGAACATCAAAGCCAACTGGTCTTCAGAGTCTCATTAGTGACAATTTGGCAGGGGCAAGATGGAAGGGATGTTGAATTGGATGAAATAAGTTCCTTTCCAAGATCATCAATTTTCAGATTCAATTGCAGGACAGATTCGCAAGCACACAGTCCTGGGTGGTATCAAGAAAAGACATGGCTAAAAATGGTTGAGCCAAAGGATGAACACAATCTGGACTGTTCATCTAGTTTACAATGTGATACAAATGTATAAACATTTTTGACCAAGTAGCAGCTGCACAGATAAAGAGGATGCCTGCTGGCAAAGTTGCAGACGTGGCCACAATTCTTGGAGTGACATTTAAACAGTGCAAGAATAAAGATAAAGCCCCTTTTTATTGTACACAGATGCAATGGGTGGCCATGGTGGTGCAGTGGTTAGCGTTGCCACCTCACAGCAAGAGGTTCTCCAGTTCGATTCTCGGCTGGGGTGCATTCTGTGCGGAGTCTGCATGTCCTCCCTGTGGTCGCGTGGGTTTCCTCCGGGTGCTCCAGTTTCCTCCCACATCCCAGAGACATGCAGTAGGTGGATTGGACACTCTAAATTGGCCCTAGGTGTGAGGGTGTGTGCGCCTGCTGTGGAAGGTTGGGTGCTGGGCTGGCAACTCGACACCGTAAAACTCCACTGCCAATCATGAGCGGACAGATGATCCACTGTGGCGACCCCTAACCGGGAAAAGCCGAAAGAAGAATTGTACACAGATACAATACAAATCAGAAAATCTAGACAAAGTAACCTTAGTCACTACCTTGCCCTTTGGAAAATGTCACAAAAGTTTGAGACTTTCTGAAAGACTCAGTTCTGTGAAGGTAGAACTTGAGATGGCGATGGACGTCCAGCATACAAAGCACACACTCACTTTTAGTTACTTTTCCATTAATGGGGCAACAGTAGTCGGCAAACATAAATGTGAATTGTCCCGACTTATACATTTGGTGACATCAGTTTTGAGTTATCCAGCTGAAACGTGAGCAGCACACCCTTCGGGAAGATGCCTAATGGGATGATCGGATAGGTGCCTGCAGATTTGGCGTGCTACGGAAAGGAAGACATTGAGAAACCAGCCAATGAAGCTACACTCAGCATGGGTTTAAACAGTAATTCTTACAGATGTACAGAGAAGCATGACACAATTTGGTTGGCTGTGGACCTTCTGGTGCAAACAGTAAAAAGAAAACGGGTACCGTACCAAAGTTGATAATTTTGTAGTCTCCCGCTCTGGAGAGAGGGATCGAGAACAACAGAGTTGTAACAGACTGCAGTAATGCTACATTACATCATGCACCAGACACGTCATTCCCAGTTTTAGAAAGGGACAAAGTATTCTGCTTTTTTGAATTTCAAAGGCATGGTTTGGAAGTGATGGAGCTAATCATTACCTGGAATATCAAACTTATTAAATGAGTTACTAACTGAAACGGACAATTTAAACACACAAGGATTTACCATTTCATAATTAAACAAAAAATGTTAACAGAGACCCTTACAGATCAGGACATGGTCAGAGAACAAAGACAAAAAAAAAAAACCACAACAGAAATGTAAAATAACCAGTACTAACATGTCAGAAAATGACTAGCACTCAGACAACGAATACATTAAAACCAACCGAAAAAAGTTGCTGCCCCGTTAGTGGAAAAGTACCCACTTTTATTACAAAAGTGTGGGGGGGGGGGGACTGGTAGATTTACTATCTGATTTAGACAGTTCTCAGTGAAATCCTAATACTTTCTTTCCTATGGTGACATTAGAAACCTATCCTTATTAAAACACAAAACTAAGGTTTGCAAGAAAGTGCTTGCATGTCTGATATATGCTTAACTGAAGTAACAGCCACTAGAAAAATTGTTTTCCAAGATAGGAACTTAAAATCCATTGATGCTGCTGACCCAAATGGAGGCAGATTCGATGCTTGCAACATGACAGTAATGGTTTCAACGAGGACCTGGTCTCGGATTTGGATGCCGAAGGAGAAAGTTCCATTTAAAAAGGCTTCTGAAAATCAACGAGGCTACAGAAGAGTTGTTCTGGTCTAAGTGAAAACTAGAGACTGCTGCCAACTGTACCTCGAGGGTTGAGCAGCTAGACATAGTGAAAATTAATAACTACTACAAAAGAGAAAGTAAACTGAAAAGGCGTGTAGGGTTTTGGACAACGCCCAAATTTTTTCCATTTGCTGCGATACACCTTGGTGCCAACGTGCTTTTGAGAGGCTGAAAAGATCTGAATAATTGAGAAGCCCGACATATCTGGGAGATGTTAAAATCCAAGCAGTTAAAAAAAAAAAAAAAAAAAAAAAAAAAATCTGGGGGAAGTTAGCCCAGAAAGGCTGGACAACAGATCTCAATACTGATCCAGTTTTCAGGAAAGATGTACTAGAAGAGACCATAGGAATGGAAACCATGTCTGCAAAGACGAGAAAAAGGAAACAGAGGATCACCTTGGCCTTGCACACTGTTTTCTGTATAAAATATGTTCATTTAGAGGCAATGGGGGTGAAGCATAAAGGAGACCCAAGGGCCACTTGTGGACCAAAGCATCCCTTGCTGACTGTCCCTATGGAGGGATCAAGCAAGGTAACAGCTGCACTTGTGATTTACATAAGAAGCAAAGAGACTGCAGCAAGGCTGGCCCCAGTAACTGAAGATAAAAGCTAGCTACTGCTGGACAGAGGGACCATCCCTGAGGCAATAGGATAAGATCTGTTCAGTCTGTCCACTAGACAACCCTGGAATGTGTTGCTACAAAAAAGCAAAAGCAGCAGCATGAAGACATCGCCCACTACCAGACTCTCATGGCTTTGGGACAGAACCGGTAAGAACAGGTTCCTCCAGTCTGATGCACTAAACTACAAACTTCTCTGTCCATACCTGAATCACACCTCTGGGGACAGTCCTGAAAAGCCTGCAAAGCTAAGACTGCCCTCACCTCCAGAACAGGGATGTGAAGCTTGACCTTTGTGTGAGACTATGTGCCCTGAACAGTCTCCCTTTGGAAAATCACCCTGCCCACCCTAGAAGGGAAGCATCCACTGTCACAACTGCCACCAAGAAATCTCTGAAATGGTTGTCCCATTTATCACTGAAGAAATTATCCACCAAAATGTGCGCTGTCAGCATAGGAGTTTATTTTGGTGTGGAACGGATGGACTTTAGACAATGCATCACTAAAATCCATTGAAGAACCCTCACATTACCTGCCAAGTGATATCATGAGGACTGTAGATGCCATAAGACCAAACATGTGAAGGACCAACTTCAATGGACGACAGGGATGGGTGAAAAACTTGCATGGCAGTGAGATGAGAAAGAACACTGAACACCGGAAGATGAACAATCTGCAAGATTGTATCCACGTGACATCCAATAACTTCTGCTGAGAAGGCATTAGCTGACTCCTGGAAATGTTGACAGTAATATCTAGCTCTTTAAGCAACAGGTGCAGGTGGTGGAATAACACTGTCTGCTGTAGCTGTGAGGAGCCAATTGTCAAGATGTGGGAAAACATTGATCCCTAGTAGGTGCAAGTGTGCTGCTACCACCGTCAACTTTGGAGACCACCAGGAGGCTGTGGAGAGTCCAAAGGGAAGCACTCTGAACGGATGATTAGCTCCCAGCTAGAAAATGAACCTCCTTGAACACTTCTCTACCTTCACACGATCGTGTGTTCTTGAAGATCTATTGAGCACATCCAATAGTCTCGTCTCAGTAGAAGCAAAAAGGACTGTAGTATGACCATTCGAAATTTTATCAGCTTGACATACTCAAATGATTCGGGTCCAGGGTGGTCCAAAAATCCCTGGTTTTCTTAGATACCAAAATGAACCTCAAGTAGATTATCTAGTCTGTGGGAACCAGTTGGAGGACTTTCTAGCAGCTTTGATAACCTCTGCTGTTGCAAGTTCCCATTTAATGGGTGGGATACCAGAACTTTTTGGTTACACTGAGAAAAAAGGGAAAATGGTACAGAATTATCCCTAGAGATAAGGTTTAGTACCCATGAACCTGTGGTTATGTTTTGCCAGATATTTACGACAAAAAAAAAAAAAAAAAAAAAAACTTTACGCCTCTAACTCAACCAGTCACTGTCATTCTTCAATTACCGCAATTGCAAATTCTTTACCTCCACCTCCTAAACCCCCAGTTTGGCCTGGTGAACACTATCCCTATTAGAGGTACAAAGAAGCTACAATAGTCTCCCAACAGTCTGTCGGCTTTCCACTCAAACTTGAGATTTCTGCAAGCAAAAATATGATCACAGAATTGGTTATCTGCAGAAATTGAGGTAAAAATAACACTAGTCCCATGTATCTTCTCTCCCCTTTCACTGCCAACACCAATACTAAGGCTTACAATATCCCACTGAACAGGAAGGGCATTCCACCACCCTAACAGCATCATCTAATTCATTACTCTAAGTGCCAATGCAAAATACAGGCCCCATCAGCATCGCCTCCACTTTGACTATGCCCCTCCCCACTTCCTTAAACAAGACTCACCTAGATAATATTACCCTTTCTAAAAACAAGATAAATGTCCATCTCGCCAAAAAAACATTTTTCAGAAGAAAAAGCGCACCCAAGTTATAAAGCTGGCTTTGCCAAAGCCTCTACACAAACTGTCATTTTCAAAGCCTCTACACAAACTGCGTCATTTTCAAGTTTCTCTTTGCTTAGAATAGGTTAAACTACGTTCAGTGCCCAACTGTTATACTCCCAGAGAAGGCAGGTCACCTAATCCCCCCTTGCACTACCTCTGCTCTCTCTCTCCCAACTCCTCCAGGAGTTTCTCCATTGCAAATGAATGCAAACATTCTAAAACATCTTACAACAGAAGAAGCCTCTAACCAATATTTTTAGCTTCTTTACCCTAGGAAGTAAAACTCTTACTTCATATTTTGAATACCAAGGATCAAGTTGCACTTTTGAAATGTTCTGTTTTTAGTTTTAACTGTAACTGTCACCTGGGCTCTCAAAATGTTCAAGCGTTGATCAGTGCACAACCCCGCAAGCAAATGCACCATTACCAAAACATGATTTACAATGGAATATTGCTTTTCATAGCTGTAGACCCAGTTGGAAATATGGTGACAAGAAGCCTTTGAGAAGGAACACCTATAACAAGGCTGCATTCTCATTAGTGTAAAGTATGCACTACCTAAACTTCTCCTTAAACTGTTACATTTCAGCCTCTCTACAGGGATTACATCAAATGACAGGAGAACAGCCACTGTGACTCCCCTACAGACCCAAGCCAAGTAATTACAGGTCCATTACCATCACAATACAACCGAATAGAACTCATTTATAAACATAGACTTAACTGAACTAGGAACTAAACATTACTCAATTTACTTTTGTGAAGGACAGGACTTTCTTCCTAAACCCAGAAAGTTACAGAAGCTGTGGAACCTGTTCACTGTGCACACTGCTTATATTAACATAAGAAAGACTTCTAAAATTATTCCATACTGTGGAATTGTCCGATTTTTCGGTAAACTGTAATCCCACACATTATCTGCTAGATTGGCAACATATCCCGGGCTGTTAAAGTTGCAGGGACATGCTGAATGTAAACTCAAGTTGGGTGCCACAAAGATCTGTGGTAGGCCCTCCCCAATTTGGGCTTAGATTTAGACATCCAACCCATGACCTAAGAATTACTACAGTCCATGTAGATGCACTGACAGTACAGAGCTTGGAAGTGGATGTCATGATGCTACAGAGGAGGCTGGACATCCTATGCAGAGAGACACGATGGAAGGGAGGTGCAGCAAAGCCACTTGGCTTGAGGATCTAGAGTCTGCTATTCAGGAGAACCGGCTAGAAATGGTGCCAGAATTGTGGTGAAAGGCTTTGGAGTCAGTGAGGGAGGTAATCAAAATTAGTGACAGTCTCATAGCAATCAGACTTCAGCCTAATAGAGCACTATTCATAATTTCAGCCTATGTCCCACAGCAGGGTTGTGATATTGAGAAAAAGTGCATTCAGACAACAGTTGCAGGATCTACTAGATATAGCAGGACAACATGAATTGGTGTTGATAATGGGCGACTTGAAGGCATATATCAGGACAGGCATAGCAGGATACAAGGACTGCCTGGGTCCACATGGGTGGGGCAACAGAAATACAGGAGAAGCCATTCTACACTTCTGTCAGGCAAATGGCTTTATAGCAGCTAACGCAGGGTGCAAAGATAGAAGTCACAAGATCACATACAACAGTAGCCAACATGCAGCTTGGGTAGACTTCCCCCTAGTAAAGAAAGGGCACTGGGGTAATATCAGCGATTACAAAGTTATTCCCAATGAAAACAGTCAGCCCACGGCATAAACTACTGGTTGCCACAATCTGGTACAAGCAGTGGTCACAAAAGGCTCCAAGGTCGGAGACCATACTGTAGACCTGAAGTTGACCGTAAAGAGAAAGCGCAACAATTCAAGGAGCCACTCAAGGCTGCAGCACCCCAAGGGAAGGAGGAAATGGCTAAAGTTGAAGAATGGAGAGCCTCAAACCAGCACGTGTGGAGCATCAGAGAACAGTTATGTGGCCGAGCCAGGGAAGGAAATAAGATACATAAGGGAAAGCTGGTGGTGAAATGCAGAAGCCCAAGACCAAAAGAAAGGAGTGCAGGAAAATGGAGGAGACCCACCCAGGCTAGGAAGGAATATTGGTTGATCAAAAAGAAGAAAGCCAGCACAAAAGGTGTGTGACCACAAACATTTATTCCAAATATGGCAAAAAGACCGGTTTCGGCAATCCAAACTAAGCCTTCCTCAGTGTGAATAACCACAATTAGCCATACTATATATGAATGGTAAGAACAGAAACACAAAATCGATTGGCTGGCTGGCCACAATTGCTCAGAGTCTTGGTGGAAATAATCCACCCAATCTAAATTATCCATCTTTTCTCACTTTGATCAAGGATAGTATGCCAGCCAATCTGGTTACCTCTGCTACCCCTGACATCAATAACAGTATATCTAAACAAAGCAGATGAATGCATTATAACATGTTTATAAAGGGCATTAGGGAAGTTGCCATAGATTTGGTTGAAGAAGCCTTTAAATGGTTTTGGTAACTGGAAATTCAATTTATTAAAGATAAAAGGAGATGCAATTTGTCAGCAGTCACTAGTCACACCTTTGTAACAGATTTGTCCAATTTATTATGTGCAAAGGAAATAACTGATCTCTCTTTCTAATCTCTCGTTCTGTCTAGGTAGAAAATAGACCTAGAAGTGCAGCATATATTCCCCTTTATTTGTAGAACGTGTGACAAATACTGGCAAGTTACTGGACTGGTTAATGTTGGATTACGACACCACCTTAGGAAGCATTACTATGCAATACGACACTATCCTTATGAAAAATAAGATATGGGGGCTTGGAAGACCACGCTTGAAGTTCTGAAATTCCTCTAGCAGATAAAATTGCTACTAAAAGGAATTTCCAGGTCAAAAATTTAAGATCATATTTGTCTGCAGGTTCTGAGCAGAACAGTACCTTTCAAAAATGCTTTGCACAGTTTAGAGGAAGAGCCCTGCAATGCCTGCAACCCTAAGAGCGCCGCTCTCATCTCCAGAACACTGACATGAATGCTGGCCTCTACAGGGGAGCAAGTGTCAAACAGTTTTGCCCAAGAAGTGCCCCACACACACAAAATCTGCGAAGCATCCCTGGTCATTATGCCCTTAGGCTGAGGGAGGATGAAAGGAACACCCTGCAACAGTTCTGATTGTATCCACCAGGAAAGGCATTGCTTGTATAACTGGGTTATACATCGAAGACATGGGCCAAGAAAGTATTGAACATGGTCTTGCTAGCATCCACCGAAGAATTCTCATGTGGAATCTTGCTAAAGGGACCAACATTTATTGCATCTGACTGATCCCAGGACTTGCAGAATCAACTGGGCTGACATTCTAGTACTGCAAATTAATTTTCCTGACCTGCATCCTTATTGTTTGTGCTCGACAGAGGGAGAGAAGTTACCACAACTACTGCACTGAACACCGTTCCTATGAATTCTAATGTCTGGGTTTGCTACAGATATGACTTGTTGTAATTCACTGTTATACCCAGATGCAAACACGTCTGCAACACCAGATCCCAATCAGTCGATGCCTGGTCAGGGCAGTAAAACTAATCATCCAAATATGGAAACTCCCAGAATCCTTCCAGTCTTATGTGAGCTGCAACTAATGCCATGCACTTGAACACCCTGGCTGTGGTGAGGCCAGTGCTCTGAACTGAAAGACCGACTCCCAGCTGGAAGCACAAGTACCTTCTGGACTGTCTGCTCATCTTTATGTGATGAATCTTCAGGATGCGTACCATAGAGTACATCCAATCTTTCTTGCCCAGAAAGGGGTAAACTGTGACAATCTGGAAATGCGGGTGTCAAACGGATTTGTTCAATACAGAGATCCAAAATTAATCAGTCTCCAGCCCCCTGTTTTCTTTGGCATTAAAAAGAATCTAGAGTAATTTCCAGATTCTATCCGAGCTAGTAGGACACCTTGGATAACCAACAGCTTTTGATTTCTAGTGCAGTTTTCTTCTGGTTGGGTACAGAATCAGGAATTTTTCTGGAAAATGGTGTAGGTAGGGAAAAGGGAACTTTATAACCTTTGAAAATAATTCTCTGCACCCACTGTCTTCTGTAATACTTAACTAGGCTTTCTGGTGCAGAGATAAGAGACTCCCAACTGCCTTCAGAGAGAGACCATGGGACTTCCATTCAGGACAGCTGAAAAAGGTCCTTTGGAAAAAGGAATCTCTGGATCCTTGGTTTTGCAGGCCTCCTCTGCCACAGGGGTATAGTCTTCCATTACCATTCCCCCCTCTGGGGGAACTTCACGTGTCCTGTAAAGGACCCGGAGATTTTCTGAACCATTTTTTCAACCTCCCTTTTGATTCCTGGAAAAAGTCCTTTGAGGGGTCGAAAAACACATGGCCACTGCAGACAGGGTCTTTCCCATCTTCTCACACCTGCAGTGTGCCTCCTTTACTGTGGGGCCCCAAAGAAGTGCCGTCAAAGGGAGCATTGATGACGACTTGAAGGGCTCTGTAAAAATCAGAGGCACATCCAGGCATCCCTCTTGATGGAAGTGCCTGAACCCACAGCCCTTGAGATGCCTTCTGCAGTGTACGAGACAAGTCTTGTGGACTAATTGGAAAGACTGTAGGATAGCCAACAGAGACCAAGATTAATCTTCAGCAGTTCCAGAAATATTTAAACAATTCTTCAATCAAATCTCTTTGTAGCCTAGTAAAATTTGCTAAACAGTTCAGCAACCTATGTGCAAATGTCGCTGAAGCATTAAGACACTTCCCAAGTCTATCGCCCTTGACTCTCTATTAGAAGAGATGGACAGTCTTGTGAATGTTCTTTTGCAGCCACCACCATAACATCTACTGGAACCCCTTTACTCCAATATTCTCTGCCTACTGGTGGAACCAGAATCCAATCCAGTCACTTGGGGACTGGCTCAATCAGGTTCCTTCCATGCCCACTTGGAGAACAAACCATTTTCAATTGGCTGGCAGAGTACCCAGAGGTAGAAATGCTTCCCAAAACCCTTCTCCTGAAGTCAGTATTTCTGGAAAGACCAGCCACCCTTTGTCTCCAAATGAGAAGTCATGAGGGGGCGATTTTGGGAACCCTTCTTCACTGAAATTAATATCCTCAAACTCCCGAGGAGAGTCAAAGTGCCTCTATTTTCACTCTTCATAGGGATTTCCTCAGTGTGGGGTGGTCTGGAGAAGTATCAGAAGAGATCAAAACACCCTGCAGGGTAGAATGGAAGCTTTGGGCTGGCTGTCCTTGTGTGGTAGAATGTTGAGGATCACCGTGCAAAGTCAAAGTTATCCAAGAAGTAGAGGGTGGATTGGGGGGGGGGGGTGCCCTTCTGACCTGCCAGAGCAAAGAACACTCCTCACTACAAAGGCAAACCACTCTGGAGAGAAGGAAGCCAAAAGAGTTTCTGGCTCTCCACCTCCCACTGCCCCAAGAGCAATCCACCAGAGGCAGAAGATGGAGCCGAACTATCCAATGTCAAAGCTCCAAGAGAAGGGGACAGCTGAGAAAACCTCAAATTCAACCCCATCTTCTCAGATCCAGCAGGGAAGCTTCAGCTCAGAGGATACTGGAGCCACAGCACTCAGCAGTAGTCAGATCTGAAAA
Source organism: Protopterus annectens (assembly GCF_019279795.1). Lineage (NCBI taxonomy): Eukaryota > Metazoa > Chordata > Ceratodontiformes > Protopteridae > Protopterus > Protopterus annectens. The sequence goes on from NC_056743.1 coordinate 686,573,953, forward strand.
CCATGTTATGTTCGGATTCAAACTGGATGGAACCAGAAAGCTCAGATCAATGGGCTCTAAAACCACGGGGTGAATTAGAGAAGCTGTTTGATGAAGTGATATATGGACAGACTTCCTGACACCAAGAGGTAGGAATCTTAAGAACTCCCTTTTGAATTTGCTCAGTGAAAATTTGCTCATTATCTTCTCCACATCCGCTTCAGTGAGACTCCTGGAACAACAAGAGGATACCAGAGATGGAGATAGTGCCTTTTTAAAATGGGAGAGGACACTATGGAAGGAGATGGAGCCAAACTATGAACAAAGTTCTTGGCAAAAGTGTCAGATATGAAGATCTAGGATCCAAAATGTGTGGGGAGATCAGAAAATGCAGGATCCGAAACATGAGGTAGCATCGGAGGATGGTCAGACTGGATGTTGCTTTGGAATAGTTTTTCTTGGTTCAGAAGAGGTACAGGCTGGAGAATCCAACCACCTAGACGGACACGTTTTAAGATTTTTGGGGGGATTGAACCCCAGCAATGGTTTCAGAAAAGAAGAGGACAATAATCCCTTTAAAACCAGCTTACTTCTTCCTGTTCTCTAAAGTTCAGGGGTTGAACCCACTACAAATACTGCAGTCTTTCACGTGGTCTGGTCTTAAAAACAATACACACAAAGATTGCAGGCAAAGAAAGGCAACTTGTCACACTTAAAACTGGCTGGACCATGCTCAGATATTTTCTTTGCCTATTCCAAAAAAAAAAAAAAAAAAAAAAAAAAAACTAACAGGAAAAGAAAAAAATACCAGCAATGATACTGAAGAACTACAAGACTTGTAGAAAAGAGAATACCAACAACATGCTCTAGGGACCTAAACCTTGTCACCACAATAAAATGGAACATGCTGGAGGGATAGATTCCTGTCCCAGAGACTTCCGTACTCTGGAACAGACTACCTATGTCAAACAGAGCTCCTCATTAGCACTCAAAGAAAAATCTTGATGATTGGATGGGAAATGGGAAATTCACCCCAGGGATCACTTCTGTGGCTCTGCTCGACAGGGGCACAGGAAAATAAATTTCTTGGGTGGCGAAAGCCAGGGTACATTTTTTGGCTAGGCTTGTATGGGCCCTTGGGCCGATAGCCTAGTACCTACCTATGAAAAGGAGAGAAACTACACTACATGTAAAGGGTAAAAAGGGAGGGAGATAGACCTACCACAACGGCAGAAAATATTTACACTGAAAACATAAGGTAATGGAAGAAACTATTTAAATCTTTACCTTTCATTTTAAAGGAATAGTTATTTGCAAAGACTTTTAGAAAGGAAAAAAAAATAGAAAATTGACATCTCTCACCGAAAACAGAGATAAAGGCGACAATGTCTAAATGCTAAAGCGGCACACAAGATCTGAGGGGTGTTAGGGGTGGCACATTATGGGGAGGGAAGGAGCTTGGATTTTGTTGGTGGCCACGAGCTAGTAAAACTAGCAAATTGGATCAGAGAATTGGATCCAATACCATTAGCTGAGAAATGAAAATGGACAACAGCAGATCATCTCGTGCATTTCAGTCCTTGGTATCCCCATGCACCTTGCACTTTTTTCCCCTCCTGAAACTGCTCCCCAAGCAAAGTTAGAGAGATGTTTGTTATGACTAATAGACAGATGTAAGGACATATGCTGCCTCCAAGTGATTTCTCTAACATATCCCAGCACTGGGATTCGAAAAGGTCGTACACTAAAGAGACATCAGATACTATTGCATCTTTCTCACGTGGAGTCTTGACACGCGTAATGAGAATCACAGAAGCCACGAAACCCAAAGTCCTGAGGTATTCATTTGCAGTGAATGAAGTCAGAGTGGAAAACCTTAGAAACAGACCTTATTCTTTAATGAGAGAAAAGCTCCGTCTAGCTGGCACCCAGGGACACAATCCTGTATAAAAAAATAAGAATTCTGAATCTTCTCTTGGAAGAAGACCCCTCTCACCCAAGTGAGATTCCAGACATTGAAAGATTACACAAATAAGAGTAAGTTATCTAGACATGGAAAAATGTTATACCCTGTACCTTGCAATGAGCCATAGCCAGTGATAGACAATGAATGGACTGCCCACTGCACCGATAAAGGATAAGGCAGAGAACCAAATGTAATCCAGTCATAAAAACCTTAAGAAATGTTCCAAGTCTGAATGAATAGGGATGTGATTAGTGTTACCAGAAACTTGAATAAGGAAGGATAAGGAATTAGTCTGTGAAGTGGCATTTTGAATTTGGGCATCATTAAAAATACTTTAAAGGAAGGTCAAGAAATGGTCTCAAAGCAGTTTCTCTTTGCCATTAAAAAACATGCTTGAATAAAATCTTCTACACCTGGCAATGAAATGGTTCTAACACTCCCCGGGACAGCAGATTGACTGGTGAAAAAAGGTGTACAAGGAATAATCCTTTCCAGGAAGGCTGCTTCTCACTGTCATTTGTAAACTTGAACAATTACCTTCAGAACCCATTTATCTGAAATTATGTTAGAAGAGCAGAGATTCAGACTTTCTGCAAAGGAAAAAGAGCTACCAGGATGAAACAAGATCCTTTAAGTAGTCGGCCTGACTTGGACGCTCCTTTGTTTGAAATGCATTTCTTTTTAAAATCCCCTTGACAATTCTTTGTAAATGTCTGTTTACCTGCACTTTGTAAAGACTTTTGTTAAACTGGATGAGGGACTAGAGAATCTCTTAAAGCTGGAAAAGGGCTGTAAAATCCTATTCCCTGTAAAACTTGCCCCCTTTCACCACACTTTTTAATCACATCTGCAGCACAGGAACCAAAAACTAAATCTCTATCCACAGGGGAATTTAAAATCTCATTACTATCTGGGAGGTAATGACAGCACGGTTTGCAAACCTCAAAAAGTACAGTTGTGTACACTTACCATAAATGTAGATGTTGGAGTGTATTCACTGTTGCAGTCATTACATTTGGGTAATCTGCTGGCAGGTTGCCCTCAGTCAGCCTAAATAACGGAGTCTTGGGTCCTGTGTCAGTTGCAGTCTCTTCTTCCATGACGTCAGGGGTATAAAACATGCAGCAGATGCCATTTAATCAGATTTTCTTGCCCAGGATCACAAACAAACAATGTACCGCCAACTAAAAGCAAATACTATGCTCAAAATCCTTTTTGGTGTAAGAGAAAGAGGAGGTATATTAAGAGAGAAAATAGGGGGCTGGCGGGTGGGTAACCAGGGCTGCAACAGCGAATACACTTTAACATCTACATTTATGGTAAGTGTACACAACTGTACTATGTTCTTAGTGTTCACTGTTGCAGTCATTACATCTGGGTAGAATCCCAAAGCTATGGTTGGGAGGATGGAATTACACAGCATTAGGAGCAGTTTTAAGGCCCTGCAGGACAGCAGTGGCAAAGCCTGCTCTGGATTTAGAAGAGAGGTGTAAATGGCAAGGCTTGGTGAACGTATGAACTGAGCTCCAAGTAGCAGCTTCTAGAAGGTCTCTGGTAGGAACCCCTCAGAGAAAAGCTGCAGAAGCAGATGCAGCCCTGGTGGAATGGGATCTGATCCCCTTGGGGACAGGTTTGCCATGGTGCACGTAGCAGACACGAATACAATGGCTTATCCATTTTGAAATAGTCTGCTTTGAAATAGCCTTTTCCTCTGCCCTTGCAGCAAATGCTACCAGTAATTGCTCAGATTTTCTTAGAGATTTTGTCCTGTTTAAATAGAATCTTAGTGGTCTATGTACATCCAATGAATGCAGAATCCCCCTTGTTCTATGGATTTGGGAAAAAAAGTTGGCAGATGAATGGTCTGATTAAGAGACACACTGGATACCACCTTAGGCATAAAGGATGGATTGGTCCCGAGGGCCACTCTGTCCAGATAAGATAATGAAAAGGCTCCACTGCCATGAGAGCCTGCAGTTCTGAAATCCTTCTAGCTGAAGTGACTGCTAAAAGAAACGCTGTCTTCCAAGAGAGAAACCATGTCTGCAGTAGCAGCTGGTTCAAAAGGAGGTAGGGTGAGTTTTTCCAGCACAAAATTGAGGTCCCATGCCGGAGTTGGTGCTCTCCTGGGAGGTCTCAAATTTCTGGCCCCTCTGAGGTGCTGCTTTAGCAGGGGATGAGACTAGACAGGAGGCTCTGTGTTGTAATGAGCCAAAATGGCAGAGGCATGGATCTTTATGGAAGAAAAGGATAGACCCTTATGAAGCATCTCAGTTAAATATTGCAGAATCTGAGGAATCTTGGGCATTGCTGGGTTTATTCCTTGTGCTTTGTTCCAGGCACATAATCTTTTCCATTTATCAGCATAAAATTTTCTAGTACTAGGCCTTCTAGCCTCCAAGATGGCATCCATCACAGGTTTACTGAGGGATGTGAGTGGTGAAATTAGTTGATTAGCCATGCTACAAGATTCAGAATTTGGAGCAGAGTATGCAGTATTTGATAGTTCTGCCGAGACAGTAGACAAGGTGTCCGAGGTAGGTGACGTATTGCGTAGGAGGGGGTACCAGTGTTGGCGAGGCCAGTCTGGAGCGATCAGAATCATTTTTGGTTTTTCATGACTTCGTAAAACCTTGGAGAGCAGAGGCAGAGGAGGAAAGGCATAGACTGATAGGTGTTCCAGCTGAAGGATAGAGCATCCACTTTCCTGTCGTAGAGGTGCATCCAACAATTTTGCTTTAACATGATCAGGCAGATTTTGCTCCTTGAGCCAAGCATGCCTTTTTTAATCACAGATGCAGTTACAGCAGCCCTGCAAGAGTCCAAGGAATCAAAACCACATTGCAAAGTATGCTTTCCAACTTGTTCAGCTGAGTGCAATAAATCCTGTATGTTTATTTTCCACACAATCAGAAATCAACATTTTCTGTTTCAGTAAGCCCATGACATGCTGCTGATATTTAAAGCATATGAAATTGACAGTTTAAAGCCCTGACAAGCCAGGGTTGCAGACGTCTAAACCTTCTTACCCCATCTACCCAGCGCCCTGGAGTCTCTATCAGAAGGGGTAGGATTTTTAGCAGTAGAAGCCTTCAACACCCTTGGGACCCCGAGAAATTGTTTCAGGATCAGCAGTAGGGTTTTTAAAAAGAAACTTGAGAGTCAGGAACCCTGAAATATCTGTCTGGCTTACTAGGAGCCAGAGGCAATGAATCAGGAGCCATGATGGATTCTGAGAAATCATCAACAATGTCCAAAACAGGAGGTATAGCCAAAGGACTATGCTGAGGAAGAAGGAAAACCCTAAGCCTCTTTTTGGATTCTAAAAAATCCTGACTCTCCCAATGAAAATGTTCCCTTAAAGTATGCAAAGTTTCTCCAAAAGACAATTCCTCAGGAGGGGAAGCAGAAGGAATGGATTCTTCTGCATCAAAATCCTCATAAGGTGGAATAGAAAGTTCCTGATCAGAATAAATGGAAACCTGATCAGATTCATTATCAGTGCCTTGCCTAGGCCTCTTAGCAGGAGGGAGTTGGGAACCCCTGATCGATGTAATTAAATCCTCAGCCATTTTGATAATTTGTTTTTTTAGGCATAGGGGCCTGAACACGTGGCCCATGCGTCGTTTTTTTTTAGACACAGAAGTTGGGTTTTGGTCTTGTTTTTGATGATGGCGTTGGTTTAATATACAAATCTCTAAGCCTGAAAACACCCTCCTCAGAAGCTGGTGCCTGCTCAGCGGCTCCGGACCCATCTAAGGGGGAGACATCCGTGAGTTCAATACTTGAAGTGTCTCGTGGCATACCAGACTCCGAATGGGTCTTGGTAGAGGCATGCGAAACAAAAGTAGCGGGCATCAGGGGCTGCGAAAGCACCTCACTGAGTACCGGCGAACTGGCGACTGGCTTAGAAGCTTTGTCGGTTTTGGACCTCTGTCTGTATCTGTCTTTCTTTGCGTTTTTGTGTATTCCGGTAGTCTGATTGCTAACCGAAGACATTTCTGGATAGTTAAATCTTGAGCCAAAATAAGGAGATGCAAAAATATATTGGTGCTTAATAGTGCGTTGATTAAATTTAGCACAAAACTGACAGCAAGGCACGTTGTGGTCAGGGCCTAGGCAAGGAATACAGTACAAATGAAAGTCCTTAGGAGGTATTTGCTTCCCACAAGTAATACAATTATTAACTTTTACTGACATCAGTAAGGAGCAAGAAAAAGTTTCCCCAATGGGGTACTGGTTAAAGACTTCGGTTCTGAAACTCGAAAACAAATTTCAGTCAGCCGACCGGCACTTGCGAACAGCTTCTGCTTCGGGCACCGTGCGGCAAGAAAGTGATTAAAACGGCGTCTGCTGCATGTTTTATACCCCTGACGACCTGACGCCATGGAAGAAGAGACCGCAACCAACACAAGACCCAAGACTGTGTTATTCAGGCCGACTGAGGGCAACCTGCCAGAAGATTACCCAAATGTTATGACTGCAACAGTGAAACGCTAAGAACATCAGTACCAGTGACCCCAGTCCTGGAAGTATCAGAGAGAGAGAGACACACACTAGTTGCAATTTATACAACTGAAGAAACTGCATTTTCTTATTGTGAGGACAAATCTAAACAAAACATTTCATGTTTTCACAATTAGTCAGAACAAATTAACCTACAAGCCTGACAATTCAAAATTCTGAAAAATAAATAAAGCACAGTTGCAGAAAGATATACCCCACCTCCAGTTTTAATAGGCATCCCCTACTTATGAGAAAGAGCAGAACTGGAATTAAACAAGTCATGTACTTGCCATAACATTAGATTTCTTGTCAGATCTGTGCCCGGGTCAAACCTATGGATAGTCTGGTCAGACTGGATTAAACCTTGAAACTTCATCAGCTCCACAGCTCTGACTCCTCCCCTGCCCATAATTCCCTGGACTCCACCTTAAATGCTCAGATGGAATTTGCCCTCCCAACTATGAAATATGAGGTAGTTACCTAAAAGGACCAGTGTTAAGAATTAACCCCTAATTTAGATTGTCCAAAGTGGGTATAGTCTCACATGACTGCAGTTAGAATAAAATCCACACACTCTCAAAGTTACAAATGAAAGTTTGAAAAGGGCAGGAGAGAGTCTGACCTAGAAAAAAAAAAAAAAAAAAAAAAAAAAAAAAAAAAAAATCAAACATGGAACTAGTTGGAGTGCTTATATGGCTTGCTGTACTCCGCCTGCTTTTTATTTTGAATTGAAAATTTTCAGTTAAGGTTTGGTTACCTCTAAGTTTTTCTTGTTATTACATTTGTTTTAAGTTCTGTTTAAGACGTCTTGGCTACGGTCAGTTAAAGTTAGCAAAGAATTCCTTTGCAAACAGTGAACATCGGCTGACTAGTAGGAGGAGCTGAGAAGAGCATTCCTCATTTAGTTAGAAATATCTGGAAGAATCTCTTTAGCTGGAGTGCTTGTTTGGCTTGCTTGCTTTCTGTACTCTGCCTTAATATTGCTGATATGTCTGCAATTTTAATTTTTCCCACCCACTGAACTGTTGCTATAGTCAAACTTGGTGGCTTTTGAGTTGACCACTCCTAATATAAATCTGATTTTGGACACTCCCCCCAGAGTCCCATCTCATCAGCTCATTCTACAGAGTAGAGAGATCAGTTGGGAAGGCCCACCTCCTTTGTTTCTTAACCTTGAATTATCTTCCGTTTCCTCCCTTCCCACTTAAAAATGCACTTTACTCAGCTGCTTTTACTGTATTTCTGTTTCTACCTACTTGATTATTTTGCTTTTGCTGCTTGTTCAAGTGTTCAACTACATTTATTCTGCTGCATTTATTGCTGCTTAGTAACCCGATTAAACTATAAGTGTTATTCTAAGCCTCTTAGTTTTGGTATAAGAACTTGGGCTTAGGCCAGTTTTACATTAAGGTTTGTAGTCTACACTCTTGTGGGAGGA
>NC_056743.1:686586841-686626841 GCF_019279795.1 Protopterus annectens
ATCAAAGGCATAGGTGACTTTCAAACTCTTTACCCAACCCAATCAGACTTACCAATCTGAAATGTGTTGGATAGATTAGATTATAAAACAAGGATGGTTCCTGCTCACCAAATGATTTATAAAAAATCAGTGTACACCAAGATTACAGATCTATACATGCACAACGGGGAATATATAAGAGTGGGACTCCACACATCTGACCTCACAAGATCCAAAATGTAGTGAAAGTTTTGAAACAGGAGAATAAATCTACGACTACTTCTCTGCTTAATTTAGCAGAAGCATATAAACACAAGCAGGAATGGAAATCAAACCAGAAGTAAATAAAAACCAAGCAGCAAATGAATGTGCCAAAAAACAAAAGAATATAAGGTGAAGGACCACATGAGACAGCAAGAAATGTGGAAAAAGCATCAATATAATTGCAAGTATAGAAAACTTCTGAAGAATCTTATGTTGATCAGGAATGAATGCAGGAAAGTTTACGGAGAGGCAAAGTCAAACCAAGAGATGAAAGGTTAATATTGGCAGCCCAAGATAGTGGGCTACGTACACGCTGGTTTACAAAGTCCACTGAACATGTGGGAAAAACAGACAAATGTAGCTTTGGTAAAACAATGGGAAACAGTCACACCTTGTTGCAACACACTAATGGCAAAGAGACTGTATACTGAAAGGCATAATGTGGCGAGACTGTTGTACTGGGGATTGTGCAAACATTATGGTACTGAAGTGGCTGAAAAACAATGGAAACATGAGCCACAAAGCATCATACAAAATTAAGTCTATATCACATGGCATCACCCATTACCAACAGTTCAAAAGATAAATGCTAGAAAACCTGAGTGGTCCAAGAAAAGAAAACAAAAGTAGCACTAACCATTGAAAATCGCCACATCCAGTGACTACAGTGTCTTGCATACAGACGCACAAAAAGTCACAAAATACCAGGATCTGCGGACAAACAGCAATGTGGTAGAAAGATACCCGGACAGTTCTAATAGTAGGAGCAACGGGTCTTATAAAAAAGGAATCTACAATCGTATTTAGATAAAAGTTACCAATCCATGTAACCCTGTACGAATTGCAAGTTTCATCATTACTGGGCACACTGAAGGTGCTGCAAAGAGCACTTTGGCTGACAAAGATTGAAATACTAAATTTCATGAACTTTAATCCTACTTTGACTTAGGAATGAAGTCCATTCCCGTCATGGTATTGGGAACACAAAAGATTTGGAGAAATTAAAAAAAGGGAGAAACCTTAAAGACATAGATGACGTTCAAACTCTTTACCCACCCCAATCTGACTTTAAGGGTAGATCATTCTCAAGTCTGGAGGACTTGAGAATGTCACCAAAACCCTAGATGAAAGCAAAACAGTACATAGAGCCTATTTAACTTAGCCAAGGCTTCTGACACAATGACCCACTCGGGCATCATCGACAAACTCACCCAGCTTGGGATTAACTCGTATGTCACTAGATTGGTAGACAACTGGCAATGAACTGTTTGAAGGCACCTTTGTCTTTGGTATTTGCCAAAAATGCCACCAGCACCAAGGACCCCCTCCAATCCAAGGAAAGAAGGGGTACCTTGCCAATGTCCCCAGTCACAAAGTCAATCTAAGACCAGAGCTGTATAGCACCGAAGCCTTGATTGGGCAAGGCAGCTATGAAACTCTGTCAATTCACTCCCCCAGAGCTCAGATACAAAAGACACTGGAGTCAAGAGACAGGAGTAAGCATTCGGCAAAGTCACAAGCAACTCTAGTGCTGACAAAGATGCTCCAGTTTCAGTCACCGAAATGAAAGGCAAGTCAGTACATATTCCAGTAAGGGAGGGGTAAGATGAGCAGTAATCTACACCAGGATAACCTCCCCAAACTGAACGTGTTCCCTCAAAACATAATCAAACTCTGTGAAGCTTCATGATGACCAAGCTGCCTATGCCACCAAAGGCTAGGGAAATGCAGTTTTGGAGTCTCCGGTCCCAATGAGCATGTGCTCCGTGAGGTGAACCCAAGGAGTCAAACCTCATCTTAAGAGCTACTTTATGGTCAGGACTGAGCAAAGCAGTCAGTTCCTGAGAAAGTTTTTGAGAGGATTTAGTGGGAGACTTGCTTCTACCCCCCCCACCCCCAACCAACCCCATGCTTATCAAGTTTTTTTTTCTTGTCTCTGACTTTGTTCCATCTTTTTGGAAGGGATGGAAAAGGAGAGAAGGGGTACCCCCCCCCCCCAATCTGTGCTGGAAGAAGGCCCTTTAATACACATCTGTCCCTTCTGGTCTGAAGGGCTCTAGCACCAAACACTGCCCATCACTGACAGTCCACACTGAAGTGCGAGGTGCCTAAATGCTCAGAATGCTTCTTTAATCGGATTCCAACATGTTGGTATCCTAAAAACAGGAAGAACCAAACCCAGATACCAAATACAAACCACAATCCCAAATAAACTCAGTACACAGCAATTGGCTTCCACGCACACAAGTCAGTTTAATTTAATTGAAAAACTTGGTAAACACTTTAATCTTCAGAACCACCAGCTGCTAACATAGTAAGCTTAAAATGGGCTTTCAAAAAACACACTCCTCCAAAATAACCAATCAAAATTTATATTCAAATAAGGAGCACATACACCCTATTAAGTCTAAGAGTAATGTAACCAATCATGATACTTGTGATAACCAATGAGAAAAGCAATTTTGGCAATTCAACTAATTATTGCAATGACAAAAACTAATACACAGATGAACAACACACAAGTCCCATAGACTACATATTACCCAAAGGTCCACAATGGTAAAGTGGACCAATAATAAGAGGCCACACTGACCAATAACATGGGCAACAGTAAGATTTTACCCAATGGCAATAAAGTCAACTGAAAAAAAAGAATTCAAACAGCTGATGAGATTTGAATTCATAACATCTGGTTTACGAGGCCAGTGCACCAACCCCTGAGCCACAGTGCCAAAACGTTTACTGTATCATAACTTTTAACTTACTAAAAATTCAAATATTCTCATTCAAACCAGGGGGGTGACTGGTATCCAACTGCCAAAATTCACGATTCAAAAGTCTTGTCCAGCAATCACCCACAAAGGCACCCTCATTGATCTGTTCAATCACAGTAAAAACAACGAACCAAAAAAATCAACACAAAATGGAATGCTTAACTAAAGCACTTCCTGTCATTCTGATGGATACTGTAATTGTGTTGATATATTTCTACAATTCAAGGCATTATCAGTTTTCCCCACAGAGAACACTGAACAGGTGTGGCACAAAGACAAGTAAACCACGCTCTCGGAAAGGCAATTAAACCTTCCTCCTCTCGAGCTTTTACCAATTGTTTTATAAATCAGCCTAGTATATTCAGTTTCAATAAACCTACACTGTTTGCACCTTCCCACACTTCTTTGTTATCGCAAAACTGTTCCTCTCTTGACACACCAGTGGTTTCTATAACAGATTTTTAATATTAAAATTTCTTTTTATATGAAAACGTGGGCTGGCTTACCCATAACTTTTGTATCATCATGGTGCTGAAAAATAAACCAATTCAAAAATTGACATTTTGCCAACTTCCAAAAAGTGGAAAAAAGCCACTTTCTCCACAGAAAAAAAAATTTGATTACTTTAATCCAAGTAAAGAAAGTGTGCTCTTATTTAAAAAGTACAATTCATTCTCTTGACAGTCCATTAAAAAATGGAAACTCCTAGCTTTAGAGAGGAAAAATAAAGTGTTGCTCCAAAACAAGGGAATGTCTACCCAGCAACAGAACAGCACAAGTCAGATTTCAATTTTCAAAACCTCAGAGGAGCTTACTACTCTTCAATAACAGAAAAGCTCTGAAGGGTTTGGTGCCCAAACCTGTCTTGTCAGCACAACTCAAGCTAACTGACAAACTGGACACATGGAAGGTGTCCTGAAATTTTGAAATCTTGCTGGCTGTTGCATCCTATACAGAACAACCCTATAGCTACAACAGTAACAGTTATCAATATGATGATCAGAGGATGTCAAATATGCCAGTCCAATCTCATGCTACTCTCTCAAAAGGGGCAGTGCACAGCACAATAAACAAATTTAAAGCTTTTAAAAACATCTGCTAACACGATGTAATCAGTAACAAGCACAGCAGAGAGGCAGACCAGAAAATCTAGACACTACCAGCTAAGCTAACATGGAAAGCACTCAGTGATCTCTACAACCTAAAAACTTGAATGAAAAATTTCTGTTGTGGAAAGGCTAATGGCTGGTAGGCATCTGGGAGTCAGAAGTCTTGTAATAGACGAAAGTGCTTACTGGATGTTTCCCTTAAAAAGAGTTTGGAGGTTGTAGTTCGTTTTTGGAGCTAGGTGCTGTGTTTTTATGACAATGTTGCAGCAGTCTTTTTGCAAGTGTGCATGTGGTACTTAAGTTGTGACCATTGGTAGGCATACCAATCCTGCAATCCTTACAGGCCGTTTGCATGAGTTTTTTAAATAATGAAATTCAAACCATAAAAAATCTGCACAGCTCATACTCAATGCACAGCTGCTGTAATGTTAAGTAAGACTTACACAACTGTACCAAGTTCAGCATTCTCAATGCTGCAATAGCCATAGGCTATCTGGGTATATTTACCCAATTAAAGGAAAGAGGGATTAGGATCCAAAAGTACATGAAACATACAAGGAAAGTCTGCCATCGACAGAGAAGGAACTCAATATATAATGGCGAGTACCCACCATGGCAGCCTGAAATTGGGATCCTCTCTTGCAGATACCACAGTAATAAAGCTGTCTACCAAATGAACCAAGACAGACATTAGAGCTGGTTCAAAGGTAGACAGAACTAACTTTTCCAGCAAAAAGTAAAGATCCCAAACCGTTACCCATTCACTAGATCGTATTACATGCAAAAACACTTTGAACAATTCATGCAAAGTCTGAAAAGAGAGGATCCATAAACAGACATGCTGAAATGCCAGACAAATACCCCTTTTGCTAAAGCAGCAAGAGACCAGTGGACAGCAACTCTCAAATATCAGTCATTGGTATATAACCCAAGACTGGACCCTGTTTTTCCTATTTGGTGCCACACAAACATTCTTGCAGGTTCTCTTTCTTCCTTTATTATCTGCTGCACATTCTCCAAAAGAAGGTGCCCAAGTAGTATCAAAACTTAAATCAACCAGGTTGACAGCTAAATTGAGATTGAGGTACATCAATTTTCCTATCTTGTGTGATGAGATCCAATCTGTGAGAAAGCTTAAAACTGCCCATGGCCAGTTCTGTAAAAGAAAAAAAACATTGTTGCCTGTACAAGGGAGAATTCAGAAATACCCTCCAATGGAAATGGTAGAACTGCATAAAGAAACATTCCTGACCAAGTGAATGAAAAAGCACCAGTACTCCTGGCTTGCCTGCAAGCAGTCATTCTGCACAATGCGCATTTGTCCCGTTTCCCCCCTTCAAAACCATCTGAAGCTTCCTCCACAAACTGATCAATTCCTGGTACTGCCTGGTATCCCCTCCCCTTATTCAATTTCCACATTTAGATTCCAGAGAGGATCACAGCAAACATTTTTTGACGTGTGCTTTTAGCCTGGGCTTTGTTCCAAAAGATCCAAGGCATTTGTTGTCAGATCAAGATGGAGTTTGACAGAATAAGAAGTTTGGATTCAGGGTAATCTGCTGTCTTCAAAGCAATTCCCTTGTCACAAAACCAAAAAAACAAATATGAAATTTTAAAGTGAAAAAAAAGCCAAAAAATCCAGTGCGGTTATGTGCGCTTATGTTTTTGAGTAACCTGGCAAGAGGAATCACAAATGCCACAAACCCTAGAATCCAGAGATACTACCTTCTCAATGCCAGACACTGACTTGAGAAGCTCGGAAAGACTCTGATACAAGTCCACTTTCTTCCTTAAAGACATTCTTAACCAAGGAGAATCTAGAAGTTATCCTAGAAACAATTCCAAGAGTGAAAGCCCAGGCTGAGAAGGAAATGTATACAACCTATGAAAAAGGGACTCCCGACCTGGGAAGAATCTGCAAAAAATGAAAATGTTGTCTAAACACCTGAATGCTTTGCAGCCTGCAGTGATTTCTCACCGCAGCAAGACATTTAGTAAACACTGTTAGTGCAATACATAGTGCAAAAGAATAATGCGGAGAACAAATAATGTGAGCCCTGACCCAGAAAATCTGAGGAATCCTCTGAACTAATATGATAAGTAGGGTACCATAAAACCTGGAAGAGGAATGAGAGAGGTAACACTCAAAGTCAGCATCTTCGAACTGCCGTACTTTTGACAAACAAGTTGAGAAAATAAATACAGCATTGCTCCCATGAAGGATGCTTCTTTGGTACCAAAATAATTCTGGAAGAGGAATCCCCCCCCCCTTCGGTTTTGAAACACTGGCTCTAGAATTCTCAAAGAAAGCATATGAAGAATTGCAGAAAAAACACACTGGCTAGCAAGATGATGGGGAGAGGAGATTCCCTACAAAGCAGGCAAGTCTATGCAGTACCACCCACAACATTCCTGAACTACTCTCAGAAACCATTTGCCTGAAACAATCTGTTCTGAAAAAAAAAAAAAAAAAAAAAAACTGAGAACCAGTCTTGGGGACAAATTTGAAGGAGAAAGAATGCTAAAAGCCTGTCTCCTTTTCTGAAAGAATCAAGTTTGCCTTTTTTTTTTTACCCCTCCTGACATTTCTTTTAAGATCCCGGTTTGCAAAATAATCTCAATAAGCACCAAGCAATCTGAAAAGCTTTTTTGTTAGATTTAGAAAACGAGTTAAAAATACTCCTTGGATCAATTTGCCTCTTTAAAACTGCTTAATCCTACTTGGACACTGAAACAAAAACTCATTATTCAAAGGAAAATTGAAAATATCAAGATTGTGTTCATAATCAAAAAGTTTTGGAAGTAAAAAAAAAGTCTCATTGCAAGCAAGTGCAGCCCTGGGTACAGAGTCAGCACAATCGTAAACACTCTAGTATCAACATTCTTTAGAGAGTAGCAAAAACAGGATAGAGAAAGGGGCCTACCTTATAAGGATAATGAGGCAAAAAGTGTCTCAAACTGTCTACAAAACTCAACATGTACTGTGAAATGAGCCTGGCAATTCACGATTCTGAAAGTGACAGCTGATGAGAATTCTCAAACGGAGAGGCTGTACCATCGTTGTCCAAAGGCAAAAGATTAGTACCGTCTGCAAACTCAAGGGAAGCACCAAGATCTGCTCAGAACCGGCGGTCAAGGCCACCACATACACAAACGTCATAGATATAGTCAACATTCTGGCACACAGGTTCAGTGAAAGCTTCACCCCACCCCATCAGTAAACCAGGACATCCCCAGCAACTGCCCCGCCTTAACTCTTGGAAGCAAGTCATCACTGCCCTTTCAAAGGCAAAACATACAGCCTACATGGGACTAGATAACATCCCAGGCTGCATCCTACATGAACTCAGACATGAACTTGCAGCACCATTAGGCACCTTATTCAACCAAAGCCCAAGTACTGGCTTTGTCCCAACCAAGAGGAGGACAGCCACCATTCCCCTTGCACAAAAGGTGGAGAATCCACAGAGCCAGGAAATTATAACCAATCAGCCTAACTAGCCCAATATGCAAAGCCATGGAGCAGATTACCATGGACATCATTAACAAGGACATTGGCAAACTCCACACACTTGATCCCACACAGTTTGGTTTTGTCAAGGGAGGTTATGCCTGCTAAATTTGGTTGACTTCTTTAAGACTGTTATCAAAGCCATGGACAAGGAGAAGATGGTGCACACTATGTTCGATAATATTCCTCACTCTCGGATACAATAGATAAACTCTCTCAACTAGGCGTTAACATGCAGGTTACCAGATGGGTAGCAAACTGGCTTACAGATAGAGCTCACCTAATAAAAACTAGGGGAAGCCACCTCAAGCAGTCAACCCATAATGAGTGGTATAGCCCAGGGATCGGTCTTGGGGTCCTTGCTGTTTGGGATGTACTTTTCTGAGGTGCAGGCCAAAACCAGTGAACTATGGCTGACCAAGTTGGCCGCTATCATCAGCTCCCCTAGTGATATGGACATCCTCCAGGAGTCTCTCACCCAAACATATGACTGGTGCCAGAAACAAGGCCTCAAACTGAATGCCAAAAAATGCATCATCCCCTTTGGGAAGAGTGACGTCCCCACAGATTATCACATTGTTAAAGTCCTAAGCACAGTCAGTCGTGAGGGACTTGGCCACCCAGGTTGATAGCAAACATGGCCCACCTCATTACCAACGGTATCTCATCCAGGGACAAGGTGGTCATAACATCCATGTATTCTTCAAACATAACAGGGAGGAAAGCCTCAAAAAAAAAAAAAAAAAAAAAAAAAAATATCCACTCGGACCAAGGGATGCCAAACCACTCCAGCAGAGGTACAAAATGTTCACAAGTCTTCAAAACTATACACAGTAAAGGGAACGGACACCTATAGTTTCATTAACGCCACATTTATTGGACATTTTCAAATACTTCACCAGAAACCCTTAATTATAAACACATTATATATCCAGCTATAAATCCAAGCCCCTCACTTCATTAAGTGAACATTAATCTAAATAGCACAACTTAATGAAACATTAAAGTGACCAGTCAAAAGTACATTTATACCAATATAATTCCTATTTTATATTAAAAAAAAAAAATCTCTCAAAATCCTTAGGATTTTAATTCCATACTAAATAGAAAACATTTCTGAAAAATGTTATTAAATACTTGTTCAAAACATAATATAAAAATACCACATGCACAATTCAAACAAACATGCGTCATTGTAAAAACCAAATTGGGGCATATTAAAATTCAATAAAAATGTTTTTTGTAATATCAGGTACCCAAATATATATACACTCTAAAATTTATAATTTCTGTATTTTATAATTCTTGCAGTCCTCAACTTCAAAACCAGTGCAAGGGACACATTCTCATTCAGCCCCGGTACCCTGTTTGCCTCCAAAATAAACCTGCCAACACAGCTCTCAATATTCAATTCCGGCCTCCCATTGACCACCACTAACATCCTGTGGAATTTCCTCAAGCACGTAAAATGTACTCTTCCCACATAGGACACAAGACCCATTACTGAGTACAATGCCCCTTTCGGCGTGTACCTCACAAAGCACATGCAGCAGCTGGACAGACAACCGTGGTTACTCACCAGGAGAATACAGGGCCTCAAAACATGTATTATACACAGAAGCTTAACGCCCTATCCCTCTATTTAGTCTCCTATAGACTCCTCAGGAGGTGACCTTTGTTGAAATACAAAGCAATCTCAAGACTCTGCCTTGATGGGACCGATTCATATCCGCACGTCAAGCTCCACTCGAGTAACCCGCACATGCGACCTCAACCTTGTGTGTGACATTAACAGGAATTGTTGGCGAGGTAGATTTGTCCCCCACCCCAAAGACCCTCCCTTCCGTGGAATAGACACCCACTCCACATCAAGCAAGATTACCGCATTGTTTTGAGCGCAACCTGGATAACTGGATGGGGAACACAAAATACACCCCTGGGACTCCACCTATGCCCCTGCTGGACAGGGGCATTGTGTGCTAACTTGTCAGAACATGGGCTAAAGTCTTGACTAGGCTTGTAAGGGCCTCAGGGCCAATAGCCTAGTAACTTCAGCTGCTAACAAAGTTCAGGTCGATTGTAGAAAGAAAGAATAGAAATAAACTGCAGTGTCAGGTCAGAGGGAACTTTATGGATTCCTGCAGGCAAAAAATCAAAAACATCCGCTAAAGCTGGCATAAGAGGATGAATATAGTGTACAATATAGCTTATCCACATGACATCTCCTTAAGGAGGGGTGGGGTGGGGGGGTATCAATTTGTTCCCACAAATGCACATTATTCATCCTGGACAGTCTCCGGAGAAAAAAACTCTATAGAAGAACTAAAGAAACTCCAATACAAAGGCTTATCTAACGACTGTGTGGTTATATCCAACCTTTGCTGTCTTTTCTAGGAATATTCTTAGAACAATCTGGGAAAAAAGTCTTCCTACTCCAGCCAACCAGGAAGAAGCTCCTATACATATAGATGAGGGCTCTAATACCATCATGGACACAAACAGCCCAGAGGATGTGGCTAATCCCTGGTCCACACAACAGAAGTCCTTTTTCACAGAAAGTGTGCAGAACACAGGAAAGTAAATAATGTGGGAAGAAATAGCCAGGGAATTGTTATGGCTAGGCTTGTATAGGCCCTAGGGCTGATGGCTCCATATTTCTTCATAGGTTGGTACTAGGCTAAGTTCTCACAGAGTGCATACAAGCACAAGAATACAATCGTAATACTTTATAAATTCTCACACAGTGTTCCAGCCATAGTTAAGCCCAGCAAAAAATAACTAGTCTGATAAGATGTTTCTGCGAAAATGCCACAGTAAATTGCTTGCATTCTTAGAGAGACCTCGTCTTCATAATGAGAAAATACAATTTCAGTGTTTGATCAAAGGCAAATTGCTTACTTTTTTAAATAATGGCCATCATATAAATGAACTTTAAAGAAGCTGTGGAAAAACCTTTATTGTAGGGACATCGCACGCATGTACATGCATTCATGCCAAAAGTATAAAATTATCCTAGGACTTGGGTTACACATTTTATATACTGTTGGAGATGCTCCATCTGCCACCCCCCCTTACTTTTAAAGCCAGTAGACAAGAGTGCTTTGCATTCTACTTGAACTTTTGTTTAGCAGCTAGCAATCACGGCGGCATACTTTAAGTAGGTTAGTTTCTTTCACCCTGTGCTAAATTTTTTAAATGTTTTACAGTGGAAACAGCACTTGTGATATCCACAAGTGTAGCAGCCATGCTGTAAAAATACACTGGCACGGGTACTAACTCAATTCCATGAGTAGCAAGGGCTTCATAACAAGAATGAAGACTGGGATGTCCAATCAGCGAGTACGTTTTTGAACATAAGCCACTGATGTACAACAATCCATACTTGCTATAATTTTTTTTTCTTAAAATGACCAAGCCCGCTTTTTCCCCAAAACTTAAGTCACGGCAGCCTAAACTTTGGACCCCTTTCATGAATCAACAAGTAGCAGTACTCATCCAGACCAACAGGCCTCACCTACGATAATGAATTACAAAGTACACATCTAGATACTCTGGTTTTAATCCATACTGTAAAAGCTGCAACTAACAACCCATAGACTGCCCATGTACACAGATCAAGTAAGAACCCTGCTGCATGTACCCAACCCCCCAAAAAACTGCCTTACTCTTCCTAAACCATAAATACCATTTAACTAATCTTTTAACTCTTGAGACACAATAACTTAGTAACTTTTCATTCCTCCATTAACTTACAACAATACCACTCATTCATCATTCCCGAGTCTCTGTTCAGTCTAGTACAGCGTACTCAATGGAGCACAAAGAAAAAGCACAAACTGCAGGACAAAGACATGAGCAACTTTGAAAATTCCAGTTCACCTCTCATTACCTCACTGGGATGAAATTATTGCACCCAGTTTAAAACTCAGGGACAGAGGCAGATTCTCCAGAGAAGGTGGCCATCTGAGACCTACACTGGAGAGCTCAGTGTTGGGTCAGCAAACCAACAATAATCCCACAAAAAAAATCATTCTTTCTACACTTTACCAATGGGAACTATGATGCAATAAATATTGGAATAATGTCCTTTCCTTAATGACTCAAGTCTGACAGATCCTTAAGAGTTGTAAAGCACAATCGCATTTGTGAAATAATGGTTAAAGAAATTTTTTTTTTGGGGGGGGGGGTCACAAAAACGCTCAATATACACACCAAAAAAAGGAAAATTAAATACACTATTTTTATGAAAATTATGAAACTTTTTCTTTACAGCCATTTCAGATCCTACTAAGTATTTGATCTAAGAAAGCGAGAGCAATACCAGCAAGGTAGATAGTCAACCGCTTCATAAAAATAAAAGAAAAAACAATGGAAAAAGTGACGACTCCCATACCTCTCAACTGCCCAGATTTTCACAGAATGCCCAGATTGTTAGCTCATATTTTTGAGCTGTTCCACCTAAAATTTTTATTATTCTGGTAAATCACTGTGATGATCTGAGGATTTAGGTCAGTAAATAATGACATACAGTTCAGTTTCAGAACTCATATCCTTCAGAAAATATATGCTGAAACAAACAGTTACTGTAGCAACTTTCCATGTTTATACAAGCAATATTTAAATATGCCCCTGTTTTTTGGGCCATTGTCCCCCCATTTTGACAGCCTTTGTTCAGATTTCTTGCACCAAGAGGTTGCGAGGTATAGTGACGACTCAGCTGCAGGGCTTTTTAACTCCTATCAGATGTAGTAAAGAAAATACTACCACCTACAGACCTAAGGGAAAGCCGTACTGCTCAGCTACATAGAATCACATTCAAGTTTAAGCATCACATTCAAGTTTAAGCATCACATTCAAGTTTAAGCATCACATTCAAGTTTAAGCATCACATTCAAGTTTAAGCATCACATTCAAGTTTAAGCATCACATTCAAGTTTAAGCATCACATTCAAGTTTAAGCATTTTTAGTCTGTTCAATATTCCATATAAAATAGTTGGGCTTATCCAAAAATGAAAAGGCATACTTCTCAGATTTTGAGTAGTGTTGGATTGTTAAGGTCAGAACTTGACTTCATGAATCCTGAAGTGTTCTTTCAGGAGTTAAAAAGAAGCACCTGAGAGGAAAGATTGTCAAAACAAACAGTCTCAAGGTAAGCAACCTGTACATTCAATTATTCAATTATGTGGAACCATTTTGAAGACAATTAAAAGCATCAAAAGCCAATGCTTAAATTCAAGTTAGGGGTAACATCTCAACAGTGGCTATAACTGGTTTCCATAACATGGATCTCTTTTGGGTATACTTCAAACTTCTGAAATATGAGGAGGAATTGTGCTCTTGGAGAACTAACTATGCTAGCAACTACAAACTGGATAAACATGCTTCAAATAAGAGATGAAAGTTCTCTAGAACACATTACAAAATACTGTTTCAACCTTACTATCAATAAAAGTAAACCACGAAACACATTCTTACAAAATAATCAAATCACAATATACTGCCCAAAATATAGTTAAATCATAACAATATTGTCAGTACATGTCCAAGAATACAGGAGATAAACAATTTTAAACTTTTCTCCTGACATTGAAGTCACAAAGCGATAACAGTAATACTGGCATGCTAACCAGGTAGGCCCAATAACAGGGGTGACCCTGGAGCAATGTCTAGTCAAGTAACTTGCTCAAGGTCACACAACAGACAAATGAAGATGGGGGAAATCCAACCCTGTACCATAGGACTACAGCTCACAGCCTTAACATCTGCATCAACTACCAGACAATGGTCACTTTGTAACCTACCTCATTATATAGTGCTGGTCTAAAACACCCTAGGGAAAAAAAAATAAATAAATAAAAAAATAAAAAACACACAGTGTTAACCAAGCAGACAACAGCTCCAACACTGCATTCTGCAGTCTTCAAAGATGGCTATCTGGAACGAATTTGAAAAGGTCAAGATTGCCAACTAGAAAGGTCACAAAAACTGTTGCCATACTGTTTCTTCTAGACAGGATCTAAAACCACTGAAAGAGCCAGTACTAGACTGGGGAACCCAACACTTAAAAGCATTAATATTTTAAAATGTGATAGTACAAAGCATTCTCCAATACTATAAAACACATTTTCTCTTGCTATCAGAATCGGTCAATGAATTTTAAAAATAATAAATATCAAAGTAGGGTTATGGGAAGCTTCTTGAATATGCTTAGATTGTAAACTTGACAAGCAGAACCAATGGACGCCATATATCTCTCATTTGCAATTGTATACACCCAATTTCCAACAATTTCAGTCTTGCAGACCACACTTCTGGCATGCTCAAGCTCGTCTCCTACTTCATTTTCTCACCCAAGAGTTTTCACCTCATAAAATCTATTCCCTTAGAATAGATCCACACACTTAAAATTCTGCCTTCCTGCAAGCTGCTCTAACTCATATCCCCCCCAATCCTGCACTGCAGTGTCAGCAATTTGAAAATTAACCCAATCACCTGAAGTATGAATAGAACCCACTACTTTATGCAGTCAGAGAATTTTTCTACTTATTGTACAATTCCTTAGATGGTCTACACCTCATTTATTAGCTACAACAGCTCTTTACATGCCTCTGCATTTAACTATCTCGGGTACCATCAACATACAAGCTCCAACCAAAACAGCTGTGCAGTAGACACTAGCTTCCAGCCTTCTACCCACTTCCGAAATAGAGAAACAGAACTTCAGCTGTTCAATCTGTGGCATCTGGCTCAAGTGCCAAGTCCATTTCAACTAAAGGTTAACGTGTAGTCAAATCTGCAACAGTCAAGCAACACTAGCAACCCCCCCCCCCCAAAAAAGTAATTTAAAAAGTCAAAGTAGTTATGTGTTTCAGGAGTCACGAGTATTGCAACACATTAAGTGCAAGTGTAACATATTTCCAAAGCGCAGACATTGGTACCAGGTATCAAACTTAAGCAAACGCTAACCATATGGTCATCACATCAACAGCAGCCATGACCCTTTTCTTTTTAATATGCAAGGCTTTAAGAGCTGTTCTCAACAATAGCCCAAGCCCTACTCCTGTTGACATTTCTACTATTACTTAAAATATGCATCTACTGTGCAGCTAGGAATAGACAAGCTTTATTACACCATTCTATTTAGCATTATGCACAATTCAAAATACAAACCATCTGTTAACAGTCTTATTAACCTGACTATTAAAACATTTGAAAGAGGGTGCCTAACACTTTCAACAACCACAACTATATGCTATATTACAACTACTCGGGCAATTGGATCATGCTCTTCTATTCAGAATGAGTACACGTCCTTCCTATAACCTGCTGGAGCCAAAGAGCGTGCAATACCACTCAATATGCGTTAGTACAACTTCATCACTCAACCAGCCTAACAAAAATCAAACTTAGCAGTGCAAAACGCATTAGACTACAGTACTTCACAAAACCCCTCAAAGACCAAGTAAACAGCCTCATACACTACAACTCTAGAAATACACAAATATGTTATCAGTTACATTAGAACTACCATAGGCCTTATATCGGAATCGGATATAACACATATCAAAAGCAATCATATCCACGCGCAAGTTTCAAATCGCCAAATAGATATATTTAACATATACAACAATGGAACTGGCTAAAGAAAAATATTCCAGAATTGCTGGTACCAAACTTCCCAATTCACAAATAAAGCACTACGTTAAATTAGTAGGAAAAACACTGATATAGGCGCAACAACATAACCCTTAAGCCCCTATGGAAAAGAAAGCTCCATAAAACTCACAGATCATATAGAAAGAGCCGGGCCCAACCAGCATGCAGCAAATCGCGCACTAAAAGACTTAAAGATCCCGAATAGTAGTAAAAAAGGCAAGAACGTGCGAAGCTAATACGAGGTAGAAAAAACACTAGACAGCACAATTAAAATTACAAGAATCAATTTATAAATAAAATTTGCCGAGGGAAATAAGTATATTAAAAGCTTCCCCGTTAATTAAACAGTACCAAATAAGCGAAACGGTAATCCACGCAAAAAACGCCTCTTCGCGACAAACTGGCGCACGTACAAACCACAACAACGCGCGACAACCTAAATTATGCACCGCCCCCTATACAAGCCTCCCGTCCCAGGGACAAATGAGCGCGCTCTCATCGCGTAGTCAATTTTTTTAGGAAAATAAGTGATTGATTGGCTTTGTCTACCATCAATCTGACGGAAACTATGTTTTTTTTTTAAGGCGATTACTGATTGGATCTGAGGAAGGCGGTAACACCAAATCATAGTTATTGAAAAATAAATAAAATGTGTAGCTTACCTTCACAATTTTTACTCCGTATCTTGTATGTTTTAAATAGATTGTGGCAAACGTGTACTATGTAGCCCATATTCTAATAATTAATGCTTGATTATCGAGAGGGTATTTTGAGCTGGGAAATAAGCTTAATGTTTTGGTTGTGACGTATGCTTGTTTTATTAGCTATTTTTTTATGTATACATACTTATTTGGAGAATGGCAAAAGCCTGCACAGTCCTCTGTTTACAATGTCTATCGCGTGCCCTTCATATGGTCTGTCACTCAGTCCCATTTCTTCATCTTCAAGACATCTGCATCACATCTCTCAACTGTCACTGATTTTAACTCAGATTTTAGATCTGTCTCCTTAATCTCTCCTAAAACTGGTGACTTTGATAACAGGTGGTGAATTAACTGGAGTTACAGACTTTTACTTCAGAAAAATGAATATTGATTCACATTTTCTTGTTGTTCTTTCGCTTTTCCCGATTAGGGTTCGCCACATCTGAACGCCGGATCGCTAATGATTGGCAGTTGATTTTTACGGTGCCGAGGTGCCAGCCCGACGCCCAACCTTCGAAAGCACGCCCATTCACGCATGTCTTTCGAACGCCACTCGACCGCGCGGAGGACATGGAGACTCCGCAAAGAAAGCGCTTCAGCCGAGAATGGAACATTTTCTGTCAATATCAAGTTACTAGTAGGATATTTTATTGTCCGTTATTATTTCTGGATTTGGCCCTGTTTCTTTTGAGATTTGGTACTGATTCTTTGTCTTGAATCCACCAGTTGGTTCAATGACTTCATGTCTAACAGGCCTTTCAGTGTAAATATAGGGCCTACTACACTAACTGAGGCGTGCTTCTAGGCTCAAGTTTTGCCCTAGTTATGTTTTCAAGGTTCATTAATAAAATTTCTCTTGATTTATGCCGTCTTTCACTACTTCTGTATGCCAATTATATGGTCATATACAGATCTGACTCATCTCAAAAATCCATTGAAACACAACTTCAAAAAGATGTACTTCAGCTGCACAATTGACTCACAAACCTGGGTTGCCAGTCCACCAGGAAATTTGGAAATCAGAGTCACTATCAGTAAATTCAGTGTCTGTGAGCACTTGCCAGGTTTTTGAGTCATTCTGAAAACTAGTATATTCCTGAAATACATTTCCCAAAAATGTTTACTGTTTCACTTGGATCTCCTACTTACATTTAAATTAAATATGGTCATTAGCAGAAAGTCTAATCAAAAGAATATTTATGATGCACAAAAATACACAAATCTCTGAACCTTTTTTTTTTTTTTTTTTTTTTAATAAAAGTGAAACGATAGAGATGTCTTCAGTTAAACTGTAGCTTCCCTGTGGTAAAACTTCATATGCATTTTTATCTTTGTTATATATAATATTGTATATATGGGAAAAAAAAAAGTTATGTACCCACCATAACGTTCCATGTTAGTTGTCTTCTTCTCGCCTTCTTTCTTGCTGGTTGGGTTCGGAGTCGATCCTCAGCTCCGACTCAGCCATCTTCAAAAGCTCGAGAGCTGCTTACTGGCTCGAGGCCCCCTATATCCCATGATACCTGGCACTAGATACCCAGCTCTCGTTTGGTAAGTCTAACTGCAGACATAATAATAAAGGAATCCTATCCTAGAATGCATAACTCCTACTGGAGAGACTACTAGTCAGAAAGAAATAGCCAGAGAAGACTCAGCCAGTGAAAAATCAAGAAGAACTCTTCTCGGTCCACTAGGATAGGGGGATGGAGGGTGGGACGCAAGAAAGAAGGCGAGAAGAAGACAACTAACATGGAACATTATGGTAGGTGCATAACTTCTTTATGTTAAGTTGTCTATCTCGCCTTCATTCTTGCTGGTTGGGACAGCGTCCCTAGCACCTAAAAACCTGGGTGGCTCATTGGAAAAGACTCTTCAGAACAGTGGAACCAAAATCAGCTCTGCTCCTGGAAACCAAATCCAACTTGTAATGCGACATGAAGGTATGTGGGTTGGCCCATGTAGCCGCAGCACAAATAAATTCCATGGGCAACCTAGTCTGAAAGGCCACCGAAGTAGCTAAAGCTCTGGTGGAGTGACCTTTTGGTTTGACTGGTAATTCTTTATTCCTGAGTTGATATATGAATGTGATGATAGAAGTCAACCACCTGGATAAGGTTACCTTGGAGACTGGAAGACCTTGTTTACCTACTGCATAAGACAGGAAAACTCGATCTGATTTTCTAATGTCTTTGGTTCTATGCAAATAAAAGCGTAGCTGCCTGTGAACATCTAACTGATGCAACTTATATTCCACCCTGTTGGAGTGGTTAGGGAAAAACACAGGAAGATCTATGGACTGATTCAAGTTACTCTCTGAAGAGACCTTAGGAAGGATTAGTCCTAAGAGCAACCCTGTCATTGTGGAACACGAGGTATGGGGGATGAATAGAAAGATCCTGTAGTTCTGAAACCATTCTGGCTGAAGTAATAGCTACCAGAAAAAGGGTTTTCCAAGATAAGAACTTCAATGAACAAGAAGCTGCAGGTTCGAAAGGGGGCAAAATTAGAGAAGCTAAAATCAAATTTAGATCCCACGGTGGTGGAGGATCTCTCACTGGGGGCCTGAGCAGAGTGGTTCCTTTGAGAAAGGCTTTACACAGCTTATGCAACATGATATTGTTTTCTGACAGGCCAATGTGAAAATTTGAAATTGCAGCTAACTGAACTCTAATTGTAGTGGAAGCGGACCCAGCATGGAAGAGCTCTGCAAGAAATTCCAAAATGTAGTGTACTGGGGCTGAAAAGAGGTCTATACTTTTTTCCTCTGCCCAGGAAAAAAAAATGTTACCACTTACTAGCGTAAGTTTTTCTGGTCGTAGACTTGTGTGATGACAAAAGGATTTCGCGCACAGAGGGGGAGATATCCAGTAGCCTGGCTAAGGTTGGAAGTGGAGCAACCAAGCCGTGAGCTGGAGAGAGTGTAGGGATTGGTGCAGCCTGCCCGATTGATGAATCAGGAGGTCTGGAACTAGGTCCAGAGTCCAAGGCTGCTCGAGAAGATAGCGATGCAGGAACGGGAACCATATTTGTCGAGGTCAGTAAGGAGCAATGAGGATCATTTTGCAACCCAAAACGGTAGCTTTCTGAATTAGCGTCGGGATGAGGGGAAAAGGAGGGAATGCATAAAGAAGTCCCTGAGGCCAATCGTGGACTAGAGCGTCTCTGGGGGAATGCCTGGGAAGTGGAAGAAGAGAGAAGAAATTGCTGCACTTGCTGTTGAAGGGAGTTGCAAAAAGGTCGCAGCAAGGTTGGCCCCATTTGCAGAAGATTTGGTCTGCAACTACCTGGTTCAGAGACCACTCGTGAGGCATAAGAATTGCTCTGCTCAGTCTGTCTTCTATGACGTTGGACCTCCCAGGGACGTGTGTTGCAATCAGAAACCGTTGGGAAGAGATCGCCCACTGCCAGAGTCTGAGTGCTTCTCGACATAGGGGGTACGACCTGGTTCTGCCCTGCTTGTTGATGTACCACACTACAGACATATTGTCCGTTTGAACTGCAATGGTCCCGGTAGGAAAAGAGTCCTGAAGAGCCTGCAACGCTAAGAGCATGGCCCTCCTCTCCAAGACATTTATGTGCAGATGATACTCATGAGATTGCCAGGTGCCTTGGACTGTTCTGCCCTGATAATGCCCCCCCACCCGATCAGGAAGGCGTCCATGGTCACTGTAGCCACTGGAGGGGGGAAAACAAATGGTCTGCCATGGATCACTGATGTGGAGACCTTCCACCACGCAAGGTGCTTCTTGCATGCTTGAGTGATCATAGTCATGTAAGACATGGGAAGTTGCTGGAAGGACCATTGGGTGAAAAGAAGCCACTGGAGAATCCTCATGTGAAAACGAGCTAGAGGGACAAGTACGATCGCTGCTGCCATGAGACCCAGAGTTTGAAGGACAAACCTGGCTTGAATTCTTTTGCATGCTAATAAACCCTTGACATGCTGACGAATCACTAACACCCTGTCTGGTGGGAGGCTCGCTAACATGTCTTTGGTATTTAAATTTGCGCCTTTAAAGGTGATAGATTGACAGGGCGACAATGCAGACTTTTCGAAATTTATTGTGATGACTAGGCTGGAGGAAGTGTCGATAGTGCAGTCTCTCGCTCGCAGAAGGTGATGTCTGGTGGTAGCAGTGAGGAGCCAGTTGTCGAGATATGGAAACACCTGGAATCCTTGCCGTCTCAGGTGAGCGGTAACTACTGCCATACATTTGGTAAACACCCTGGGGGCTGTGGTGAGACCAAAGGGCAGAGCTCTGAACTAATAATGGCTGGCTCCCAGCCGGAAGCGTAGGAATCTTCTGGAGCGTCTCTCCATTTTGATGTGATAGTACGCATCCTGAAGATCTATGGACCACATCCAATTGTCCTGACCCAGGAAGGGTAAAATGGACTGAAGCGTGACCATCTGGAACTTCGTTCTTTGTACAGACTTGTTTAGTCTGCTGAGATCCAAAATGGGTCTCCAGTCCCCTGTCTTTTTTGGTACTAAAAAGAACCTTGAGTAAATTCCGGATCCTTGTTGGTCTGCTGGGACTTGCTGGATGGCCCTTTTTCTTAGCAGTTTTGAGACTTCTTGCACTGCTTGGTCCCTTAGATTGGGTGGAACATCTGAAAGTGACTTGTTTGACCTTAAGGGGGTGTGAACGAAGGGAATTCTGTAGCCTCCGGATATGACGGACTGTACCCATTTGTCTTGTGTTATGTCTTGCCAGGCTCTTGGGTACAGTGATAATCTTCCCCCGACTGCCTCCAGAGGTGGGCAGCCGGGCAACCCTTCAGGGATGCTGAAAGGGCTTCTCAGAGAAAGATTCCCTGCTGCCCTGATTTTGCGGACCCCCTCTGCCATGAGGGTGGCGTTTGTTATTGTTCCCTCCTCTGCCCCTGGATGGGAACTCACCACGTGTGTCCGGCAAGGCACCCTGGGATTTCCGGAACCACATCTTTCCACTCTTCTGACCCTTAGGATATGGTCTGGAAGGAGTGGAAAAACAGACTCCTACGGCAGAGAGAGTCTTGCCTTCCTGCTCACACCTGGTAAGGGTATCTTTCACCTGTGATCCGAAAAGAGAGGAACCATCAAAGGGGGTGTTGGTGAAAGATGCTCTGAAAGGTTCCGCAAAGTTACATAGCCGCATCCAAGTGTGCCGCCTTAGGGCCATGCCTGTGCCTGCGGTTCTACTCGCACCATCGGCTGCATACGAAATGAGCCTTATGGAGGAGTTTACCACTGAATTAAGAGTCGCCAACTGGGAGGCTGCCTTAGCCTGGTCCCCCTCAGCTGATGGATCTTGGAGGGTATCTCCGAGCTCTTTTAGGAGATCCCTCTGAAGATGGGTAAAGTGGCACAGGTAAGTCAGGGACCGCATGGAAAAGGTCGCTGAAGAGAACATCCGCTTCCCATATTTGTCCATCGTCCTGGACTCCTTGTTAGGGGGATGGACAGATGAAGAAATTTCAGCCAACTGCTTCTTTGTGGCCACTGCTACCACCATGGCATCAATGGGGACACCTTTGGTAAAGAATTGTTTGTCCTGTGGTGCAGTAATGAATTTGGCAGGTCTTCTAGGGGTTGGTTCCACTGTGTCTGGAGCCGTCCACCCCTTCCGAGCCACCACTGACATCAGTGGGTCGAAAGGCGGAGACACCCAGGAGGTGGCAGGTCGGGATCCAAACGCGTCCAGGAATACCGACTCATCCTCGGAAGGGCTTAGGGTAGTCCAGTTCCCCCTCTGCCTAAGCATCTCAAGGATGTCTGAGAAGGAGACATCTTCAGAGGGGGATCTAGGGGACCCTTCCGACTCCTCTAAGTCGGTATCTGATGTGACAGACTCGGGGGAGTCAACATGCTTCTTCTTGCATTTCCTCTTGCGAGGTGGCTCCTCTGAATGATCAGAGGAGGCCTTGGAAGAGGAGGATACACCCAAAGGGGTGTCCTGGAGTGCTGGATCCCCACGCTTGGAGTCTGGAAGAGGGGCAGAGGCTGACACAGGCACCCTAGGGGGAGGAGCCAATGGGGTCGATCGTGGGACTGACTCAGGGGCCAGTACACTCCTCATCACCTCGAAGGCGTCCCTGCCAGGACACAGAGAGGGCTCCAGCTCCAAAGAAACCAAAAGCCCTCCCCGCACTGAGGGGGACAGCTCCAAGGCAGATGTGGGAGCCGAGCTCACCTGAGCCGAAGCCCCGAGGGGGAGAGCGGGGACGGACAATGGTCCGATGCCACTCACCGACGAGGGAGTCTCGGCACCCAGATCCCTCCAGGGAAGGTACCATGGAAGGGATTGGAGCCGACGACGGAACCGAAAGAGAGGGTATCGGAGCCGACGGTTCCACGACTCGTACCCCAATGAACTCCAGCTCCGAGTTCATAGGATGAGTCGGAGGAGGAATATCTACAGCTGTGGACGGAGCCAACTCCTGATGAAGAGGGCTGGACAACATTTTGGCTAGGGCCTGCGATTTTAACAGCCTACTGACCACTCTTTCCAAGTTATGGTCTGAAAATCTAGAGGATCAAGAAGAGTGGGATGAGCGATGACTACGCTCCGATTGGAGCAGAGGCGACTTCGGAGCCGAATGTATCGACTCCAGTGAAGGAGACCTGGATCTTTTCTGACTCTCAGCCGGCTCCGAAGACCGTGTCGGAGCTGACTGGGAGGGAGGGACATCGGTTCCAGTCGGAGCCGAGATTGTTTGTATGGCTTCACCCAACGACGGCTCTGAACTGGGAGCCGACGGTTTAGGAGGCCTGGAAGATTTCACAGGCTGAGCCTTTGCCGGTGAATCTTGGGGTTTAAGAAAACCCCTCAGGATCAATTTATTTTTGCGCTCCTGCAGGACTCTTGGACTGAAAGCATGGCAGATTGAGTAAGAGTCCTGCAGGTGCACGGCGCCCAGACAATAAACACAAGAAGTGTGACCATCTGTCAGAGACATCTTCTGACAGCATGAGTCACACTTCTTGAATCCAGACGGTTTTGGATCCTTGGACGTCCTGGAGGAAAACCAAGTACAAGAACACACACAGAAAGGTTAAAGTAACCAACCACTAAAATTTACACACTACAGTTACCACAACCAGCTACAACAAAAACTATAGATAACTATCACTAATACTGTTTAATAAAATACATTTTTTTTTTTAAGAAGGAGATAGAGAGAAAAGGTTATCCTCTAACTTAAACGGAAAACCTTTCTGAGGTAAGGAAAGGGAGATAAGGGGGAGGGGAAACTCTTTAACTTAAACGAGTTTCTTGAGGAAAAATAAACGGATCTAGAGAAAAAACTAGCTACAATACAACAGTCTAATCTAACGACTAATTCTACACTAAAAACTACAGTTTTGACAAGAAAAATACAATAATAATAATAACGTTTTATATGACCTGCGCCAGTAGAACAACCTCGCAGCAGAAGCTGCAAACGAGATCTGGGTATCTAGCGCCAGGCATCATGGGATATAGAGGGACCTCGAGCCAGTAAGCAGCTCTCGAGCTTTTGAAGATGGCCGAGTCGGAGCTGAGGATCAGTTCCGAACCCAACCAGCAATAATGACGGTGAGCTACACAACTTAACATCATGGTTTCAGGAAAATTATAATGTATACATTGCAGGAAACAGTGTTCACATACTATACATTTATACATTCGGCATTCTTCTTGCTATGCTCACTTCATGAGTATGATTTTTAGATCCTCATGCTTATCTGGTGTAAAAGTTTCAAAAAACATACCGGTTGCCAAACAATATTATGAATATGTTGGTGTGAAAATTAGTTGGGGTTTTTTTTGTTTGTTTTTTTTTACCAGGAGTGGTAAAAGAGCAAAGCCATGAATAAGCTAAAAATTGACTTGGTGCTAGCTTAAACTTCTAGAAGTCGTCCATTGATCTAAATGTAGCAGGAAGTGAGTTCCAAGTCTTTGTTAAATAATTTGAATTATAGAGCTTTTCTGACAGAGTTTTGAGCTCTGCTGACAGAGGAGTTTTTTATCATTGGATCGAAAGGTCTGTAGAGGTGATAATTATGGGGGGTTAGTGCTGAGAGACTGACAAGCTGAAGGTGTATGTATTATATTATGGGTTATGAGTAGCTGGGTATATATATATATATATATATTTGGTGATGGGATAGTTCAAGCCAGTTTAGTATTTTGAGTGCAGAACAGTGATGAGTTCAATAGATTCTGATTGCTGTAAATTTTATTATTCTATTATTATAACATTATTCTATTTTTTTCCTTATTGAAGTCAGAAGAATTCTGCACATTGGTGCACTATATAGAAGAGAAGGTAATAGGTAGTAGTTCGAACTTTTTGTGGAATTAGTGAGAATATTGTTTGATCTATATAGCATTACTAACTTGATTTTTTTAATGCTTTTATGAATGTAAAGATCAAATTTTAGGTTGTCATCTATGTCCATGCATAATAGCTTGTAATGTGAAACTATTTCAATTTCAGTTATGTTCAGGAAGTTGAATTTTGATTTTGTTCTGTCTTGGATATATGATTTGAGGAAGAATATGAGGATTAAGTGAAAGTTTGGCATTATTGGGCCATTTTTCTGTTGAACTGAAAGCATCTTCCATGATTTGTTGGAGGTGGATGAGATAATCAGAGGAACATATAAGGGTGGAGTCATCTGCATAATGTATTAATGAGGCCTGTCAGGAAGAAGTATGAAGACTGTTAATGGAAAGACTGAAAAATATAGGTCCAAGAATAGAACCTTGGGAACTGCTGTGATGACAGGAAGTATGGAGAGAGTAAGTGAGTGTTGCCATTTTATGGACTGGGATCTGTTGGACAAGTGTCAAAACATTAGAGGGTAAGCTGTGACAGGGCAAGAGAGAATATTTGTTGCAGGAGTTTGCTATGTGAGACTGTACTTCAGGCTTTGGATAAATCTAAAAATATGTCGGGAGACAAATTTGCCATTGTCTCTTGCTTTGTTGATGTTTCCAAGAATATTACTAGAGCTAAAAAATGTTATTAGAACTGTAGTTGTGCTATGGCTAGACAACGATTATGTTGTGTAGTGGTTAGGAGTTATGCCTTTATGAAGTATCCGATAATTTGTTTCTAAATACACTTTTCCATGATTTTTGAGATTGGAGATAGTACAGCAGTATGTCTGAAATTGAAATTCAGTGGAATGTTCATCTTTGTGAAGTGGAATAATGTGAGACTAGACTGAGTTTTGTAATACTATCAGGCTATGCAGCACTGGTTGACATCCCCAGCACACAGATCCATATTTATATCAGGGCAGTCCACAACAACATGCAAATGATATTACACAAGATGTTTGCATACATCAGTACTTTATGTCTAAGAATACTGGATTCATTGCAGTAAAAGAATACACAATCTCTGTCTGCTTTCAGTTGAATTTTACATTTCCAGAATACAATGTTGTAAGTCTTAAAAATGTTAATAATAAGAGTAAGGAAGGTTCTGTGAAAAAAAAATGTCCATGAAAAAGTTTCCAAAATAAAGACAAGGTTGTGACAGCAGAAGGTTTCAACATAATCTGTTTCTGATTATTATTCAGATCTGTGCAAGAAAAGATAGTCATAAAGTTCCTATAAAATTCAGGAAAGACTGATCTATTTGCTACACTTATTCTGGTATTTAATATTAAGTTTAGAAGAGATAGCAACTTACAGTAATCCTTTTTTTCCTCTGAAAAAATGTCATATAATCGCTGAATTAAAAAGCTCCTTAAATGTCGAACAGTCAACAATCAAACTTCGTCTAAAATTAAATTACTGTAATCAACATATCTTCAAGGCTGGTGACTTTGTACTATATTAAACATTCCATTGAGTGAGAACTGCTTGAATCAATGTCTCCTATTTTAGAAATACATATAAAACGATCTGTGATACTTACAGGAAAAATAGTGAAAAATCATTGCTTCAGTGCTGGGGGTTTTTTGTAAGTATGACTATTAAAAGATTTTAAAATTGTTAGATTTTGATTCATTAGATACATTAGGAATAAGTATACCTTTTGTTTTTTTTTTCTTTTTTCCCACAGTAGTATTGACCATCAGCCCTACCACAGTTAACCAAACCCATCTTTCCCCAGTTTGGCAATTGCCAGTAACAGTAGGCCATTACCAGGCAGCATCTTCTTTTGAGTGTGTCATATGTCAGTCTTTAACCCCTTGATGGAAAGTACATGCACATTCGCAGATGCAAATATATATAATAACTTCCCTTGAGAGTCTGCACCTTCCCACACATATCCCATGAAGTCTACAATGTGCATGTCTTAA
Source organism: Protopterus annectens (assembly GCF_019279795.1). NCBI lineage: Eukaryota > Metazoa > Chordata > Ceratodontiformes > Protopteridae > Protopterus > Protopterus annectens. The sequence continues at coordinate 686,613,128 of NC_056743.1, forward strand.
TTGGGATCAACCTGACTACTGCTGTGCATACCTCTCAATCTCTTAGAGCAGGAACTGTGGACACAGCCATAAATAATAGGGGACAAAAACCCAAAATATTGATTATTTTGAAATATTGCTCATACATGCTTACAAAATTGATAGAATAACAAGTTCTGCATTAACATGTATTTTCTGAGGGTTATGAAGTCTGAAATTCAAATGTATGTCATTATTTTATAACTTCAGTTCTCAATGGTTTGGCAAAATCTACAATTTTATGAGGAGCAGACCAAAGCTGTGAGGCAAAAATCTGGACATTCTGCAAAAGTCTGTACAGTTGAGAGGTATGCCATCAAGAAACCTAAACTTTGGTAGGTTTTTACAGTGCAATGAGCTGGACCACTTCACTGCTCCAAGATAGGAACACATGCATCAGCTATTCAGTCCTATCCTCCCTTGCCTGGCTGCTCCAGCACCCAAGCCGTTAACTGGACTCTGCTCACAGTCAGGGTTTTATCCCTATATGCAATAGACCAAGCCAAGATGCATATGATTTTATTATTGTCTTGAATTTACAAAGATTGTAGAATTTCACATTTCTTATCATTACATAAAAACTTTCATACATTTTCAAAAGAAGGATCAAGCTGATGAGCAATGACTTTCAAAACAGAAAAAAAATGAATTTATGATTCAGTATCTGAAAAAATGTATCCTCCCTTGTTCTATGGTCTTATCTGATTTTGTAAAGCAAGTCTGGGTTTTGAAGGATATCATAAAAGTTATATTTTAGAAGAAACAAAGAGATGATTTATGAAATATATAATCATTTGGATAATAAAATCATCTTTATAAGAAATAGTCATCTTCAGAAGTCAAGAGTGAATGTGTGTATGTCATTATCATCATCAACCCCATTTTTCTACATGGGGTCAGGGTATCGTGTTAAGTGTTACCATCTCTTTCAATTAAATGCCACACTCCTGACTTCTTCGAGACTCATGCTTGACTGTCACAGATCTTCTCTCACACAATCCTTCCACCTCTTTGCTGGATGTCCTCGTTTTCTCTTACCTTCTTTCTGTCTGTCCCAAATCTTCACTAGATTGTCTTCTGTTTTTCTGCACCTATGTGTGAGCCACCATATTATACCATGACCCCCCATTAATATTCCAAAACGTGCATGCTGATTGGCCAGCGTGCACGTTGTAAATCGACTTATACTAATGGAAAAAGGTCCGGTCGCCCGGACTTTTTCCATTAGTATAAGTCTCTTTTAAACCACTGTCTCGCTATGTTAAAAGAGTTTAACATAGCAACACAGGTTTAAAAAAAGCAATGGAGATCTCCGTTGCTTTTTTAAAGCTGTCTCGCTATGTTAAACTCCTTTAACATAGCGACACAGTGTGTAAAAAGCAACGGAGATCTTGCTTTCTCCGTTGCTTTTTTTTAAACCTGTCTCGCTATGTTAAATGGGTTTAACATAGCGAGACAGCTTTAAAATAAGCAATGGACATCTCCGTTGCTTATTTTAAAGCTGTCTCGCTATGTTAAACCTATTTAACATAGCGAAACAGTAAAAAGCAACGGAGATCTTGCTTTCTCCGTTGCTTTTGGCCACAGCTGTGATGTACTGCATAGGCATGCGCAGTACATCAGAACTACCGCGGATACCAGACAGCTGCGGAAGGGCAGCAAAGAGGCATTATACAATGCCATTATTTAAGAAAAGTAATTATTTATTTTCTTAAATAATGTCATAGTATAATAGCAATAACCCACTTCTGGGTGTGGTAATGCGGATTACCCACGGTTGTCTTTGTTTGGTCCCTTGGGCTTCGCCCTCGGGACCAAACCACGCCAACCGTGGGTAAATCCCGCATTACCCACGCCCAGGCATGGGTTATTGCTATAATCTGTTCTCTTTGATCTTTTCTGCAATTGGAACTACTCTGGCTTCTGCTCTTATGTCTTCATTTCTTCATCTGTCCCACAGCATGCATCCTATCACCCTTTTCAGGCACTTAATTTCTATTACCTCTAGCTTCGTCATCTGCTCTGCCTTCACTGCCCAGATGTCTTGTCCACCTTACTTTTCAACTTCTTTGGCATTCTTTTATCATTTATTACACCTGAAACTCTATGCCAGTTGGCTGCAGCCCCTCTGATCCTAGCTTTGACCTCTTCATTCAGACTTTCCTTTTCCTCAACCACCCCTCCCAGATACTTGAAGATAAAAACTTGTTCCACTATCTTCCCTTCTATCTCAGTTCTCAGCTTCTCTTTTTGATTTCCCAATCTGCTGCCATTACCACTGTCTTAAGTGTGCTTAGTTTCTTCCCATGTGCCTTCAGTTTTGCATTCCATTCTCCTATCCTTTGCTGAAGTTCTTGCTCAGAGTCTGCTTGTAATGCCACATCATCTGCATACAGCAACTTTGTTGATCTGTCCCCTCCAATCTGTTTGCTAATGTAGTCCATCACCAGTATGAACAGCAGTGGGCTTAGACTTAAACCCTGGTGCACACTCACTCCTACTGGGAATCCCTCTGTGAGACCAAACACTGTTATTACTTGAGTTATTGGGTCCTTGTACATAGCCTGCACTAATTCTAGCAATATTTCTAGAACTTCAAACCACCTCAGTACTGCCCAAATAAGCTTTTTTGGGACCTTGTCATAGGCTTTCTCCAAGTCTAGGAATGCCCAGTTAGGCTGTTTCCTCATCTCTAGTTCCTTCTCAACTATCTGTCTCACTGCAAACATCGGGTCAGTTGTGCTGCATTCTGATCTTAAACCAAGCTGCTCAGCTCCATCCTTACTTTCTACTCCTCTGCATATCCATTTATCAGTCACCCTCTCCAGAACTTTCATGCAATGTGACAGGAGTTTGATGCCTCTGTACTGCCCACAGTTGTGGATGTCCCCTTTGTTCTTGTACACTGGCATGAGTAAGCTTATTTTACAGTCATCTGGGATACAACTTTCTCTCCACACTGCTATAAGCACCCTTAGGAGCCATGTCTTCCCTATCTCACCCAGCATCTTTTTCATATCTTCTGTGACTTCATCTGAGCTTGATGCTTTCCCTGACTTCAATTTCCTTATTGCTATTCTTACTTCTTCTAGGGTGGTCTCCTCTTCTTCTCTCATCCTAGGCTATGTCTGAAGCAGTACAGGTTCTGTAGGTTTTCTTCATTCAGAAGCTGCTGGAAATACTCCTCCCATCTGAATTTGATGTCCTGTGGACTAGTGAGCAGGTTTTTGCTGGCATCCATTATGAAGGGTGTCTGACTATCTTTTTTCTCTTTCAGCCTTTGTCTTGCAACCTGATACAGTTTCTTTATGCCACCTACTGAGTCACTTTCTAGAAGCTGGTAGAGTGCCTCCGATGCCCTGTTGTTGTTTTGTGTGTGTGTGTGTGTGTGTGTGTGTGTGTGTGTGTGTGTGTGTGTTTGTGTATACTTGTTCCATGTAGAAATTCGTTGTCTAGGGCTTGTAGTGAGATCATCATAATCAGCATTAATTGTGGAATTTTGTTCTGATTTAATGATCATTGTTAGATATTTTAATTGTTGGCAGTTCCTTTTATTATAATACTTAATATGTCATGCTTTAGTGGCAGATTAATAAAATGTTAGTTTTATTATTATTAAATCTTAGGTTGGAAAGTCTATTGAGTTATTAATGTGTTGAATGGAATCATGTTATTTTTTAAATAAGTAAATCATGCAGATATAATTATAATTTAGTTTCTAAATTTGTTTCATATTCAGTTATTTTAATAGTATGATTTACTTCAGAATTGTAAAAGGCACTGTATTTGTGGTACTATCAAATCCCAAGAATTTACATGGCACCATAGGTCAAGAGGAACTGTGATGGCCTAGTTCTGATTACAAGACTGTCCTTGGGTTTGTAGCACCACTGTACTTAAAAGTTAAAATTGAATAGTGATGTAAATCTTGCTGAGTATTAGAGTGGTCCTTGCTGCTGAGAGTTTCACTGGTTTGTTAGAATTAGCATTGTGAGCAGCAAATGGTAATATGGTCATGGGCCTGCATTACCAGTTCCAACATACAGATGGAGCTTTATTCGGGTAGATCTTAAGTCTGGAGCTGCCCAAAAAATACAGTCTAATGTTATTAATAATGATTCTATAGCTAAGACAGAACTGTAAAGGAGATAATGGAAATCCCTGCTTATTCCCTTGGTATAATGGTTAAGGTGCTTGCCTTACAAACACAAGGTACACGGTTTGAGTCTCACAAGGGATAATTGGCTAGGCTTAAAATGGCTCACAAGAGCAGTTAGCCTAGTACTAATCTATGAACCTATGAACAGTCATTTCTTTTGGCAAACATGTACCAGTTTTAAAATAGGCCATACAATTAAGATATGCAGCTTAATATATCCATATAAATGTTTATAAATTATATTTATATTTTTTCTAATATCTTAAACAAATATGACCAGTCAAGGAAGTCAAATGTTCTTTCAATATCAAGGCTAATTAAAGAAAGGAGTCTTTTCTTAGATAATGCAAGCTTTTGCAACCAGCAATGTTTTTATATTGCTTTAATACAGGTATCATAAGAGTATTTCCATGAAGAGAGATTAGTTTGACTTTAATAACGTTGTTGCATATAGCTTGTAAAATGTTGAGACTCTCATGAGGAAACATTTTTAATTTTTCTAGGAATAACACAATCAAGACCAAGTGTTTTATTATATGTTTAAACACATTTGTTCTCTAAATCCAATTATTTTGACTTTTTTATTTTCTGGTCAGTTGGATAAGTTTACTTTTTGCCAACTGTTTTCATGGTATTATTAATAAGAAATAATGTATTATTTCATATAAATTTGTTGTTGATATTTTATGAATATTACTAAACTGAAATACAAGATTAAAGTATGTCAGACTATAGTTTTTAGTTGGATTTTTTAATAGATTGTGAGTGTTTTTGTTTAATAAATTATTGAGGTATTGTCATTTATCTTGTAATCCTTATGGGGATAATAAAGAACTATTAAGTTTTATCTTTCCTAGTACTGTAGCCATTTTATGATCCTATATTTTTGGCATTTATTAGTTAATGAAGAAGTAATATCTTAATATATTGAGTTTCCTTTCTGAGCCTTAGCTTTAGCTACATTTAAATTCTTTTGAACTTTTAAAGGCTGTTTAATTTTATTTTTATAGCAAGCATTTTTTCCAAACAAGTTGCATTTTAATGACTTATAAAATTAATCAGTTTCCAGTCTATTGTTATGTAGAAAAAAGGGGGTTAATTAATTCATTAATTAATTAACCACTCCTTAAAATCATTATGTTCGATAAAACAGAAAGAGAATAATTTAAATTCTTGCAGTGCCTTTTATGATTGCAAATGTGCCATGCAATAATTTTAAAAGCTCTGAGTTCAGAAATCAAGTCAGCAGAAATGAAAACATTATTAATCCACATATGGGTGCTAAAAACATAACAATTGTAAAACAGAGTCTTTAACTCTATGATCTAGTACATGTATTAAATTAAAAATTTGTAGCTATGTTTAAGGCTTTAGCTGTAACTGATCTCCAACCTTTGATTATATGTGACATATTTTTAATATGAAATAAAATTGAAATATCCTACTATAATTAGTTCTCCTTTCATGATGCATAAAGTAATGTTTAATACATTTGTTGCAAGATTAGTTCATATTGTTGGGATCTACTGTGTGTCGACTAAAGTACATGTTCTCAAACATTCACAGAAAACATACCACTATTATCCTTAAAAATACAGACATTTTTGGCATAACTGGTCCTTTCCCCAAAGTATTGCAACACCTCTTCTTTGCTTTTGAATAAGAAAAAGATAAGACATAATTTTCAAAATTATTATCTTTATTTTCTTCCAGTAAGTGAATTTCTTGCAGGAAAACAATGTTAGGTTTATTAATGTTCAAATTAAAAACATTGCAATGAAACCTTGATGACTGTTTAAAAAATCCCTGAAAAAAAGCAGCAAGTACAGACCTTAAAGGAGATTAAAATTTAATAACAGTATGCACTTTCATTCTATTTTTTACAGGAACTTCATTATAAGTAAATTGATATCACAAAGCACAAGTCTTTTAAACCCCCTAAACATTAGATGACTAAGTCACCAACCAACCTTTTTCAAAAGTCAGCAAATATGCAGAAATATTTATATAATGTGTAACAAACACATATCCACATAAAATAAAGTTAATCCCTGGCCATATCCAAGTGCAACTTGAATCGATGGGTGGGAAACAGAAAATTTACCCCACGACTGCTCTTCTATTAATAATGGACAGAGGCAGGTCCTTAATGCTTTATCCCATGCATGGGTCCCTCAAATTTTCTATGGTATGATCCCAGTTATTCTCATTAGGGCTAATATACAGTTATCGTCCATGGGATGGGTAAAGCCAGTCTGTAACCAAATGGGATAGATTCATTTGAGCAGGAAAAGGGAAATTGGCTAGGCTTAAAACTGCCCACAAGGGAGGCTAGCCTAGTAATTACCTATGGACATCTACAATAAAAACAATGTTATAATCAATGCAAATCTCTTGCTTTTAGAATACATTTGATATTAATATGCTCTTTCAAACATGGAGTTCTATCAGGGACCAGTAGTATTTGACATCAAACTTCTTAAGTTTCAAAAATGTTATGGAAACTCCCACCCTTTTTAACCAAATATATTTGTTTGGCAACTTTAAATACACATTTTTTAAAATGTTTACAAATCAAAACATGCTTATTAAGGCCATGTGACATTTAGTGGACTTAAAAGACTTGTGCTTTCTAATATCAGTTTATTTCTGATGATGATATGGTAAATGTTTGGTACAACAGCACTTTAACAGTTATTCAATTTTGGTCCCCTTGTAGGATTTTTTCCTTTTTTTTTTAGCAATTTTCAAATGTCTTTATAATCTATTACTTTTCAGATCAGTATTTAAGCCATTAATATTTAAAAATATAATGTCAACAAATTCACTGAGCCCTACATTGTAAAAATCTGTTTTTAAATGAAGATGCAAAATATTATAAAGAAGATATTTACATAATATACAACTTCTAGGTGATGGTATATCAAATGAAAGCGTACCTATACAAGTTGTTAAACATGATATAATGAAGTAACTACGTAAACAGTATTCAGAATGTTGCATGATGATAATAAAAAGAAAAGGGTAGTACTTTCTTTGGAATTAAAGAATCCCTAGCCTAACAACGGTACTTTTTCTAGTAAACTACTTTAAGATATACTATGACAAAAATAAAGCAAACTAACCCTATGTCTAGCACTGTATTGCAGATGGATGAAGGCCTGACTATGATCCAGAAGAACAGAGTTCAACTAGTGGCTCATAATTTGGAACAGCCAAGCAGGGGAAGATAGTAGTGAGTAACTTATGTTAGTGCACCCATCTTGAGGGAAGCTAAGGGTGTTCCTGGTCAGCTAAACTGCACAAACACAAGCAGATGCTTGCAAGACAGCAGATATGGACCAGAAGGATATGGGCTTCATAATCTCAAATCAGTACAAGTAGCCCTTGACGGAGTGAATGGGGAAGTGTGCACATGTGGACAGAGAGACATAGAAGGCCCCTGTAGTCATACAGGTGCTCACATAAGCAACAGTGGCAGTATGAACTTGTATAAACAGTTGCTGGGATGCATACTGGACAAAAACTATATATAGCCATCTATCTCATCAAAATCAATCTCTTGGGTAAAACATACGTTAAAGTAATGTCCATAATATGATTTACAGAGAGCACAAATCAATAAAGTAAAATATGTAACAGAAAAGTAAATTTGATAACCTTACAATTGTGTAAGATTAGAATATATGACAGCTGTCAGACTACAATACATTTTGGCTTGCGGTTCGGATATAAAAAGGAAATGTAACAGCTTAAAACGCATGTTTTTTTAATAAAAATGTTCAGCAAACATATAATTCAACATAAGATATAATGTAATTATGTCAAAGTGGACAACAAAATCCATAGAATGAATAAATAAAAAAACATAAGCACTAGACAAGTAGTTAACTATACTAATTAAGTAGTTATTAAATTAAAGGCTTCTGTAGAACTTGAGTAAATCCGTCTGGGTATCTTAAAAATGTAACCTCAAATGAGAGAAATACTTGATGGTAATATGTTTGTGATAACAGACACTCTCCCTCATGGGATGTTACTTGGTTGTTCAACCAAAAATAATAAATACGTATGAATATGTATGTATGCATAACTTTTCAAATGTGAATGTTTGCTAACACTCTTCTGATTTTCCAAGGCCAAAGAAGAAAATAAATTATTCAGGTATTGGACTATACAGTTTCTGCCCACCTGCTGTTCTTCAGTCAAAGAAGAAATATGCTAAACTTCTCAAAAATTGCACACCCTATGGAACAGCCCATGGGCATACATTTGCCTGTATAGCAATTACCCTCAAGCTCAGTGCCAGCCACCAGCTTTTACATTTGTGCATCTACAACAATATAAATCTTTCCTGTGTCTGCCTTCACCATTTGTGCTCCCTTACCTATCTACTGTACTTTAGCAACCAACATACAACTCAGTGGCAACCATAAGATTAAGAGCATTTTCGTCATTTAAACCTACTTGTCAATGTCATCAATGATCTTAATGAAAAATGCATAATCAGTGTTTTTTTCTTGGGGGGGGGGTGGGTGGGCGGAAGCTACAACATGCACCCATTTTACCCATCACACAAATAAAGAAAATGAAAAATGCCCATCCCTCATATTCTGCAATTTTCCAATTTCAAATGTTTCTCATTTGGTTAAAAATTTAGTCGACAAAATTGCATCCCTCAATTTTTTATCAAACAACATGCATTCCTTGATGGGAAACCTGTATATATATCCCTTAAACACACACACTCACAAATATATACATATCTGTGCAAGTATATATATATATATATATATATATATATATATATATATATATATATATATACTCTAAATAAAAATCTGCCTAAGCAGCAGAGACCTCCAAAGCAGACACCCAAGCAACTGCTACCCCAAAACAAAACACGTGCAACACATAGCTCACAAAGCCAGTGTGCCGAACAGTCACAGCCCTTAAGGCTAAATGACACACCTGATACACTTGTAATAGGTGACTCTATCGTCAGGCACACTGACGTCCTGCTCACCAGGCTGAACAAGGAGAAGGTCACTGTGAGCTGCCTGTCGGGCGCTAGGATCCGCCACATAACACAAGCACTCAGGTCACTCCAAGGCAAGTACAAATATGACTCAGTCATTGTCCATGCTGGTGTGAATGACCTGAGACGTACCTCCCTGGACTACATGAAAAGAGACATAGAGGAGCTCTCTGAGCATGTAGCCCAGGCCAATATGACCCTGACCTTGAGTAACATCTTTCCCTCACCAAGAATGATGCCACAATATGAAGACAAGATGATCAATTTCAACAATTGGCTTAAGTATTGGTGTCATTCAAAGGGGATCCAATGCCTGTCAGCGTGGGATGACATGCTCGACAAGCCACGATGCTTCGCTAGGGACGGCTTGCACCTGTCACCCCTGGGCTTTCGGATATTGGCAAAGGCTCTTGCTACCCCCATAGTGCCTTTTTTAGGCAAGGCTTAAAAGACAAACCCACCTTCATAGGCATCACAAGGGATAAGAAACTAAGAGTAATGCTACTGAACGCCAGAAGTCTAAACCTCAAGATGCACGCACTCGAAACTCTCCTTAGCATGGAGAACATCGATATCTGTGCAGTAACAGAAACCTGGTTCAAGGCTCCCGAGAGCTCCCCAGCACTACCAGGTTATACCTCATACCATGCTTTTCGGCCCCAAAACTTGGACCGAACCACAAAAGGAGGGGGAGTATCAATATTCGTCAAAGATACCCACACCTCCAGGTTGGTGGTACAGCACAAAGCATCAGAGACTCTCCATGTGCAACTAACAGTGGGTAAAACTGCCTTCCAGTTTATAGCCTGCTACAGACCACCCTCCCAAACCCAGGAACCCCACTCAGCCTTCCTGAGAACACTGGAAAATATGAAGGCCTCTCTAAACACCAGTATATTGGGCGACTTCAACTACCCAAACATAGACTGGGAGCATTACTCTAGCTCCAACACCCTGGCCCAAAGGTTCCTAGAATTTATAAACTCAAATGCTATGGAACAACTTGTTACCACTCCCACAAGAGGGGAAAACATACTGGACCTGATAATCACCAACATGGGGACTCTATGCTCCAGACCAGAAGTATATCCCTCACTGGTAAGATCAGACCATAAACTAATCTCACTGGATATTCACATCCCGACCCCACCCCCTGCCCAGAAAACCACAGTGAAAAACTTCTCTAAAGCAAATTTCACACTCCTCAAAACCGAGGTGGAATCCTTCAAAGCCCCCGGGCCTGTGGAAAATACGGCCCAGACCACAGAATCCTTTATAAACGGATTCTATGAACACCTTCAGAAATGCATGGATCATGCAATCCCAGATAAAACCCAATCCTCCAAAGGCAGACGTCCTGTCTGGTGGACCCCAGCCATAAACAAACTATACAATAGAAGGAGGAAGCTACTACATGATAGAGCAAAATCCCAAAAAGGGAAGGCATCTCTGATCAGTATTAGCAAAAAACTACGGGCACTCATAAAATCGTCTAAGGCCAGGTTTGAGAGAAAAATTGCACAAGACACTAAGGATAATCACAAGGCTTTCTTTAGTTATGTTAGGAACCTGGGTGGGAATTCCCAGATATGCTCAGAATTAGTCCAAAATGACAAAAAATACACAGAACCCACAGACATTGCCAACATCCTAGCTGACAGGTTCAGCGCAAACCCCCCCCACCAAAAGGGCAAATATCTATCCCAGCAGAGTGCTCCCCCCCTGACATCTCAGATGCTCAGGTAAGAGCCGCCCTCTCCAAAGCAAAAAACACAGCATCAATGGGACCAGACGGTGTCCCAGGCTGCGTCCTACATGAATTCCAAGAAGAGCTAAACCCAAACATAAAACTACTGTTCATTCTAAGCCTTACTACAGGATATGTACCCAAAGAGTGGCATACAGCAACAGTGGTCCCTCACCACAAAGGTGGTGCCTCAACGGATCCTGGAAACTATTGCCCCATAAGCCTGACTAGCTTGGTCTGCAAAGCTATGGAAAGGATCATCATCAACCTCATAAATAAAGATATTGGGGACCTACAGACACTGGATCCTACCCAGTTCGGCTTTGTTAAGGGCAGATCCTGCCTCTTAAACCTGGTCGATTTCTTTGAAACAGTCACCAAGGCCATTGACGAGGGGAAGGTGGTCCACACAGCCTACCTGGATCTCGCAAAAGCCTTCGATACAATACCACACTCAGGCATTATAGATAAGCTCACCAGCTTAAATATAAACCCCTCTGTCACTAGATGGGTTGCAAACTGGCTCAAGGACAGAACCCACATGGTTAGAATTGCTGGAGCCATGTCAGACTCCAAACCAGTTACAAGTGGCGTCCCACAAGGCTCAGTCCTGGGACCTCTCTTTTTCGGTATATATTTCTCGGAGGTACAAGCCAACATGGAAGGACTGTGGCTGACCAAGTTTGCAGATGACTGCAAACTGGGCACCATAATCGACTCTCCAGATGACACAAGCATCCTCCAAAAGGGCCTCATAGAAACAGACAACTGGTGCCAGAGCCATGGCCTCAAGCTAAACGCCAAAAAGTGTATAGTCATCCCCTTTGGCAAAAACAAAGTGCCCACAAATTACCACATAGGTGGTAATCCATTAAGTACAGAAGAAGTAATTAGGGACCTGGGGACCCAAGTTGATAGCAATCTCTCATTTGACAACCACGTGGCCAAAGTGGTTAGAAAAACATTTTATATAGCCCACCTAATCATGAAGGGATTCACATCTAGATCAGGGGAGGTCATCGTGCCTCTTTACTCATCCCTCATCAGGCCCATAATTGAGTACAATGCCCCTTTTGGGATGTACCTTACCAGACACCTGCAGCAACTGGAAAGACCCCAAAAGTACCTCACCAAGAGGATCAAAGGGCTCAAACAGATGCCATATGCTGCCCGGTTAAAGAAACTCCAGCTCTACTCAGTGGCATACCGCCTGCTCAGAGGCGATCTATGCCTGATGTATAAAGCCATGTCCAACCCGGAATAAATGTACATGCTGCACCTCAGAAAATCCAAATCCCATTGAGCTACGCTCTCGAGGGACTTAAACCTCAACACTGAAATAAATAGGACATGCTGGAGGGACAGATTCATAACCCAGAGGCTCCCTTCACTCTGGAATAAAATCCCAGTCCAGGTTAGGCAGAGTCCCTCATTGACTCTCTTCAAGAGGAATCTTGATGAGTGGATGGGGGATTGTAGGTTTACCCCAGGTATCACTTCTGTGTCACTGTTAGACAGAGGCACAATATACTAACCTCGAAAAAGGGCATAGCAAAATTAATTTAAAATGGGTGGCGAAAGCCAAACACACTCTGGCTAGGCTTATAAATGCCCTAGGGCAGATAACCTAGTATGAACCTATGAACCTATATATACACATACAAACACACACACACACACACACACACACACACACATATATATATATATATGTGTGTGTGTGTGTGTGTGTGTATATATGTATATACATGTATACGCATGTATATATATAGATATATATACATATATATCTATAGATATATATACATATATATATATATATATATATAGATATATATATATATATATATACATATATATATCTATAGGTGTGTGTGTGTACAGCAGAAGTGTTGTTGCCTCGCAGCAAGAGGTTATCCTGTTCGATTCTCAGCTGGAGGGCCTTCTGTGTGGACTCTGCATGTCCTCCCCGCAGTCGAGTGGCCTCCAAAAGGCATGCGTGAATGGGTGTGCCTTCGCTGAAGGTTGGGCATCGGGCTGGCAACTCGGCACCATAAAAAAAATCTACTTCCAATCATTAGCAGACTGGAGTTCCGCTGTGGTGACCCATAACCAGGAAAAGCAGAAAAGACAAACATATATATATATATATATATATATATATATATATATATATATATATATATATATATATATATATATATATATATATATATATATATATATATATATATATAGATATATATATATATATATACATATATATGTTTATGTATATATACATATTTATTTATATATACAGTGGATATAAAAACTTTACACACCCCTGTTAAAATGCCAGGTTTTTGTGATATAAAAAATGAGACCGCAATAAATCATTTCAAAACTTTTCCCACCTTTAATGTGACCTATAACCTGTACAATTCAATTGAAAAGCAAACAAATCTGGCAAGGAAAAAAATATAAAAAATTAAAAATGTACAATAAGCTGGTTGCATAAGTGTACACCCCCTTAAACTAATATTTTGTTGAAGCACTTTTTGATTTCATTACAGCATTCAGTCTTCTTGTGTACACACCTGCCATCAATTAAAGGGACTCTGATTAACCCCAAATAAAGTTCAGCTGTCCTAGAAAGATTTTTCTGACATTTACTCAGTTGCCTGCTACAGCAAAAGTCATGGTTTACAGAGAGCTTACAAAGCATCAAAGGGATCTCATTGTTGAAAGGTATCAGTCAGGAGAAGGGTAC
>NC_056743.1:686631841-686689341 GCF_019279795.1 Protopterus annectens
TGAATGGTTTGGATCATGTTAACCCCCCTTTTTTCTTTGCCTCTTTAGATGTAGCATCCCTTTATATATGCATTGATCAAGATATTGGACTTGAATATTTACGTGAATATTTAACACTTTTTACTGATTTTAATTCCTCCCTGATTAATACTATCTGTACCTTGATGGATATTGTGCTTAGAAACAATGTTTTTAAGTTTGAGGGTACATTGTATCAGCAAATTTCTGGAGTAGCAGTGGGGGCTAGGGTAGGTCACATAAGGTTTTGTTTCAACACAGTTGTTTTTTTTTTGAGAAGATGTTATTGTATTGACGGTACATTGATGATTTATTTTTACTATGGAAAGGTAGTTATATTGAATGTGATAGTTTTTTCAGAGATTTGAACAAGTCTACTAACTTCCTGAAGTTTTCCATAGGGTGTTTTGGTAAAAGGTTGGATTTTTTTGGATATCACATTTGAGTTCAGTGAGATTACTAGGACTTTTATGAGTAGAATTCTTAGGAAGACCACTTTTATAAATCAATATTTACATAAGGATAGCTTACATCCTATTCATACCAAAAAGGGAGTGGTAAAAGGACAAATAATCCATTTAAGTTGTCTAACTATACTTCAGGATGTTTTTCTAAGTGCAATGATTGAACTTAGGGCTTTTTTCATGCAGACAGGCTATGATGAGACATGGCTGATGAACACTGAGAAAGAAGTGTTGGAATTGAGGCACACTACAGTTAAGCCCATTTTGTGTATGAATAATCAGGAACAGCATGACAGACATATCTCTCCAATACAAGAGGGGGGTTTAAAGATAGACATGTGTTGGCTTTATCATTGCCTATTTCTAATGAAATGAGGCTTATTAGGGATATCATCAGAGACAACTGGAACATTTTATCTGGAAATTTAGATTTTATACAAGTAATTGGGAAAAAAACATTTTTTACATTTAAAAAGATACATAGTAGAAGTAGTTTTGAAATAAATATCTGTATAAGTAACGTTAATTCTGTCATATCAGGTACTTTTATTTGTGGGCATTGCAAACAATGCATATATATTAGTAATTCATCTTCAGTACATTTTAAACACATGAAATGCACTTTTGGGGTTAAAAGCAGATATACATGCCAGAGTAAATGTATGGTTTATGTCGCTAAATGTGATTCATGTACTAGTTTTTACATTGGGAAACTATAAGGACATTAAATATGAGAATTTACAAACACATTGGCTGTTAAGAAAAAGGACACAAACAATGCTTTAGCCAAGCATGCATTAGGATGTCCTGACTTTAAAAAGTTTTCATTTCATGTTTTGGATAAAGTGGATGATAGTCCTTTATCTGGTGATTTCAAGACACTGATTGAATGCCATGAAAGTGCTTGGCAGATAAGGCTTAATGCAGATCAAGCACCAGGCTTAAATGAATCTATAAATATAAAAGTTTTTTTTTACAAATACAAAGGATCTATTAGAAATAGATCAATTTGATTTATACATATGATTTATATATATATATATATATATATATATATATATATATATATATATGTTTATGTGTTATTATGTGGAACATTAGTTTAGTATTTTTTATAAATGTACATATTGTGTTTATTATATGATAGTATTACTAATTTTACATTGTGATTGGTCATTTGGATCATGTGATTAAAAAAATGGTATTTAAATTGTGGGAAAGGGGGTGTCTGTATTTCTGAAGGAGGTCTAATTAAATGGAACAAAAGTACTAAAAGAGAGTGGGGGGTTCTTTTCTTGTCTGGTGTCAATCAGTGTCTTTATTTACCTAGTTCCTGTGGTTGGTTTCATCTTTCAATAAAACAAAACATTTTGTAAGATGTGACTTATACTCAGATGGATATGGCAAGAAACAACTGTATAAAAGGTCAACCTGCCAAACAGTGTATGCATGTAACACAAAAACTGGAACTAGACATTTAATAAAAAAGCTATTATACATAAAAGGTGGGAATAACTTTTTAAGACAATGATTCTTTCAGTAATGTCTTTAAACATCAATGGTGTCACAGATAAATACAAAAAAGGAAGAGAAGTGAACTATATTAAAAATGTAAAGTACAACTAGCTATGCTACAAGAGACACACTTGGAAAGAACTGAACATGTGAATTTGATAAAAAAAGGTTTTCGGGATGGTTATTCAGTGGAGTAGCTGGGGCAAAGGAAAATATGGGTACTTCTTTTAATTGCAAGAAGAGCTCCAATAGTAACAGAAGAGGATAAAAAAGATAATACTGCTAGATTTGTAGTACTAAGGGGCTACTGGTAAGGGAGGAGGATTACACTAGCATGTATTTATAGTCTACCAAAAATGGCTATAATAGAGCTTAAGAAAATTCTGGGAGCAATAGCCAGCTTTCAGCAAGGAATATGACTTACAGGTGGAGACTGGAATTTGATTTTCAACAGTGAAAATGTGTCTGGGGGTCCAGAAGAGAAAAAATATAACAAAGGAGGGTAGATTTTTGAAGAAATGTATGAAAATATTTGACAATGAAGATGCATATTCAGTACTAGGAGTTTGGAGTGAATTTGCAGATTATTTCCCAAGAAACAAAAACTGGGCTAGCTTAGACAGAATTTATATTTCACAGGAACATGTGCATTAAATTGAAGGTCTTGATATGCACCCAATAACTATTTCAGACCATGAACCAATAATTAAAATAAAAACACAGGGTAATGAAATAAAAATGAGACATTGGCACTTTCCCACCTATCTGTTGAAAATAGTGGAATTTTAAGGAATGAGTAGTGGAAATTATTCAGGAGCTATTAGAGAGGATAGAAATTTCTTCATAAAATATAGCTAGGGAGTGGGATAAAATTAAAGCGGATGTTAAAAATAGGGTGGAAATAAAAGAAAGGGATATATGTTTAAGAAGTAACAGCAATTATTTAGAGGGACTGACAAATGTTAAAGTATTGCAGAATAGAGGGAGTACCACTGAACAAGAAGAGGAGCAACTGGAGAATGTTAAACAGAAAATAAGGGATTACCTCAATAATATGCATGGGTTTAGAAGGATTACTGTTAAGGAGCTGTTTTTTTTTATAATAACTACAGAGCACAAAAACTTTTAGCACAACGACTCAGGCAACAGGAAGTAGAAAGGGCTGTCACCAAGCTTAGGGAACCTGTAACAAGGAGCATAAAAAGAGATTTTGTAGAAGTACTAGAAATATTTTTCACATTCTATGAAAGTCTGTATAAAGCAGAGAAATATGAAAACCAAGAAAAGATACAAATGGAAATGTTTATGGAAGAATTAAATATGCCAAGGTTAGAGGTAGATGAGGCTCAATTACTAACAGTTAGGATAGGAGGAGATGAGATAAAAATGGTGATATATAACCAATCCATAGGTAAGTCCACAGTAATAGATGGTATTCCTATGTAAGTTTGGAAGCTAGGAGGGAAAATTGATAAAGATCTGGAAGGTTTTCTTTAACAGTATTTTATGAGGAGGAGAAATACCAACATCATAGAACAAAAGCGGTAGCAGCTGTAATACTTAAAGAGGGTAAAAATCCATCAGATCCAGCTTCATACAGACCCATTTCAGTACTAAACCATTATTAGAAGGTGTTTATGTCTATAATGGCTAAAAAAATGGCAGAAGTGGTGCCAAAATTGATAGATATGCATCAATATGGTTTTATGGAGGGAAGGCAAACATTTGACAACATTAACAGAACATTGATGATCCAGAGGGAAGCAGAACATAAGAAAATACCACTGTTGTTGGTGGGTCTTGATGCAGAGAAAGCATTTGTCAGAGTAAGCTGGGAGTTTATGAGCAGGACAATGAAAGCATTTGCATTCCCTGATAAAATTATACGGTTGATTAGGAGGAAAAAGTTAAAGTGGGTGGAGTCCTCTCTGATAATTTCTGCTTGAGCAGAGAAACCAGGAAGGGGTTTCCTTTTTCCCCTTTGTTATTTGCATTATATTTAGAACTATTGGCAAAGAAAATAAGGAATTCAGAAATTCAAGGATATAACTGGTATGGTAGTCAAGAAAAGCTGACTTTATTTGCAGATGATATTATTTTATACCTTTGGGTTATGGGGAATTATGGTGGCAAATTAAATTAGATGCCACCAGAATACCAGGACTAAATGATTATATCCCCTTGACCCCAGTATTAAAATTGAGAGCTGCGGAGATATGAAGGACTTGTTATAATTCAAATGGACAGGAGATGGCAGCATTGTAGAAAAGAATTTTATTTTGTTTTTAATAAGAAATCTCAACCACACTGAATTAATTTTAGCATTATGAATGAATTTTTAACACTATATACAATATATATTGTTTTTAAAATAAATATTTTTAGATGTTTTTTAAAACATAAATAATATTTATAAGAAATGCAGTATGAATTGAGTAAAATAATAAGTATGAAGTGAACTTTGTCATTATAATGGACCCAAAGAAAGCCTAATTAAATATTCATGAAGGGCAAACATTTGATTCGAGGTCCACTAATGCATTTTAAACTTATTGGTAGATTTTGAATAAAGAATTGTATTTAAGTATCAATTAAATATTATAATGATGATCTGATGAAGTCCTGACTTGTGAAGGACGAAAATGCAATTCTATGTTAAGAGCATTAATGTGGTTTTAATCGCTTTGTATGTGGCTGTTTACCTTGTCGAACATTAAATCGAGTGAATAACAACTTTGGAGACACTTTCGTTTATTCTGGATATTTTGTGATTTTGTTGGTTTATAGTTTCTGCTTTTTGTTTTTTTTTTATTATTTTATACCTGACAAAACCAGAAAGGGACATTACAGTGTTGTGGAACATTTTGTGACAGTTTCATATCTTTTCAGGATACAAAATTAATTAAGCTAAATCAAAGGCAATAGAGGTAAATTATGTACCCATACACAAATTCGTTTATCAATGTCCATATTTATGGGGATATGATAAAATTAAGTATTTAGGAGTATGGATTAAAAATGATTCCAGTGTGGCAGTAAGGATATGTCTGAAGAGACTAAAAAAAAGATAATACAAAAACTGAGAAAATGGAAGCTCTGTTATATGGATATGGATAGCAAGGTACAAGCAGTTAAAATGTTTTTAGTCCCTTTAGTCTTATACACAGGTCATGCATATTTTTATCAACCAGATAAGACGTTATGGATAGCAATTAATAAAGAGCTGAAAATTTTTACCTAGCAGGGGAAGACAGCAATAGTCAAGTAGGATAAGCTGATTCTTCCAATAGAATGGGGCAAATTGGGATTATCTGATTTGAAGGGGTATTTCAGAGTGACAAAGTTAAGGCTCCTATACATAGCACAAACAGAAAACTATAATTCAAAGTGGAAAGGGATGGTGATGAAACCGGGGTAGCTCAAGAAACAAGGAGAGACTGTGATTTTGGATGCAAACCTTCAAGGAGAATAACAATAATCATACCAAGTATTATAGTCATAAAGTAGCAGAAAGTATTCTAAGAACTAAGCCAACACAGGAATGGAGAAAGGAGAGTCTGCCGATAGAGATTACTGAAAATAGGGATACAGACAACAGACAAGAGGGGGCTGGAATTTATTGGAGAAAACTGGCAAAGGAGCCAAGGTATTGGAATAAATAACTAGAGAGGAAAGGTAATACAATGGGAATATGTCAGCAATTTATTTGGCCTGCAGGTTAGAGATTGCCTTCAGCATCAAGGATTGATATCAGAGTATAGTCAAAGAGAAAGAAATGGGGGGAGTCCTAAATAAAAGACCAGCACTGGTAAAGTAGAATCTAGAAATGAAGCTGCCATTAAAAAGGAATAATAAAAAAAAAAATAAAAGTAATCTCCATGGTATCCCCAAAGTGTCAAACAACCCACTAAACAAGTATAGTGGGTCCAAAAGCAATGCAGTGTAAGAAACTTCTGTGTGTGGAAGATTTTCAATCCATATATATCTAGTTAATCACTGTATATTAATCAGATCAGACAATGGTTGCAGAAGTAGCAAACTTAAACTCATCTTAAGTAAAAAATAAAAAATATATAATTAAAATACTGTACAGAATTACTAAGTATTCAAAAGTAATCCAAGTAGGGTAGGCAGTCTGTTTCCAGTTGAAAATCCTTTATTAAGTACACAGACAAGCAATCCAAATAAAATAAAAATAACAGTAATAGTTTCCTCACAAGCTTTCTAACTATATATATATATATATATATATATATATATATATATATATATATACACACTCACACACACACACACACACTTTTTATCAGGCAAGGGAGTGGCTTATTGTGTTGTAAATCAAAGTGTTATTGGTATATATGTTAAATTCACATCCCTTCTCCCATCAGTGTGACATTTGATCTGGTCCTGCCCTACTTAGTAGCTGTCATAATAAAATAACCCTTATGTACTTAATAATTTCCCTAACCAACTGCTTTCATGAAGAGATGAGCAATCTGCAGGTGCAAGTAATCAGTCATAAGAGGTCTGTACCCTGTGTTATGGATGAAATCTACATTGGTGTGCTGTTCAGAAACTGTGGGAAGTGAATAAGGTATACAAGTAGTTGCCTCCCCAGTGGTCTTAGTATTTTAATGTACTTAATTTAACAGCTACCATTTATTTTATTTATTTAAAGGCAGCCAGCACACTTTTTTCTTATGGCTAAAAATTAATGTTTACCAAGAATATTCAAGCTGTTTTTCAAATCTGTGACGGGAATAGGCAAGATAAGAACAGACAGCATTCAGTGTAAGTTGGATCAGAGTCTAACATGCACTCTAGCATGAGTAACCTTAATTTCTGAATATGAAAAGAGTTTGGTTGCAGTTGTCTGCTTAGGACAGATGCCCCAAGTTGGAGAGGTAAACTTTGTTTTTGGACAATAAACATAGCTTTGTTTCTTGCAAGTTAAAACGGGATGGGGTTATGAAAATCTATTTTTTTTTTCAGTGTTTTTACTGAAGCAAAATGCCTGGACATTTGTGACATGGGTTCATATGGAGATGATAAAAAACAAGTAATAAAAAAATCAGTCTGCC
This sequence comes from Protopterus annectens, assembly GCF_019279795.1. NCBI lineage: Eukaryota > Metazoa > Chordata > Ceratodontiformes > Protopteridae > Protopterus > Protopterus annectens. Next base: position 686,638,920 of record NC_056743.1, read on the forward strand.
ATACATTAGTGTCTACATGTAAGCTAAAAGTTGGAAATATACCTTCAAAAGAACTGTCATGTATAATAGGTGGGCATAATATCTTTTTTATCATAATGGTTACTCTGTCAGTATTAATAGGGAATGTAAATGGTCTTACATGTGTAGACACAAAGCAAAGAGTATTGAATTATATTACAAAATATAGGGTGCAAATAGCAATATTACAGGAGATATATCTGGATAGAAATGAGCATGTGAATTCGATAAAGAAAGGATTTCAGGGACAAAGAAAAAATGATAGCAATACTGATTAATAGAGGGGGGTCAGTAGTGAAAGAAGAGTTGGGAGACAAAAATGGTAGGTATAGGGTAGTAAGGAGTTACTGACAGGGAGGGGGACAATGCTGGCATATATTTATATTAAGAATTTGGGAGAAATAATAAGCTTTCAGCAGGGAATATTATTCATGGGAGAGGTCTGGAAGCTGATTTGCAGTAGTGAGGATGTATTGGAGACCTACAAGGAAAAATATACTGTAACAAAAGAGAGTAGATTAATGAAATATGCATTTGAGAATATTTGATATGAAGGATGCAAATCCATTAACAAGAACTCAGACATAATATACATAATATTCCCCAAGGTACAATAACTGGGCCAGACCGGATAGGAATTATACTTCACAGGGGTATGTGTATTTAATTGAAAGCTTTCAGATACGCCCCATAGCTACTTCACATTATGGCAAAGGTGTTGACAAAATTGATAGCTCTGGATCAGTGCTTTTTTTTGGCATGGAGACAAATATTTGACAATATTAATAGTACAATTATGATCTAGATGGAAGCAGAGTTTAAGAAAATATGCTACTTTTGGTGCATCTTGATGCAGAGAAAGCATTCAGTAGAGTCAGATGGGATATTATAAGTAGGGCAATGGTGGCATTTGAATTCCACAGTCAAGTAATATGTTTAATAAGAATATATGAAGGGTCAGAGGCAAGAATTAAGGTGGGAAGGTACCTCTCTGACAAGCTGTATTTGAACAGAGGAACAGATCAGGGATGTCCTATTTTCCCCTTTGTTATTTGCTTTATATTTGATGCAGTTACAAAGAAAATAAAGGGCACTCAAATTCAAGGATACAAGTAGTACTGTAATATGTAGGTAGGGTTGGGAGGGTGGCTTAATGGGTAAGGTGTTTACCTTACAAACACAAGGTGCAGGGCTTGAGTCTCACAAGGGGTAATTGGCTAGGCTTAAAATGGCTCGTAAGGGCAGTTAGCTTAGTACTAAACTATGAACCTATGAACCTATAATCAAGAAACAGTAGCTTTATTTGCATAAGATGTTATTTTTGTACCTGATAAATCTAAAAAAAAAGATATGTTGGTATTGTTGAACATTTTGAGAGTTTCAAGTCTTTTCAATATATAAAATGAAAGATGATGAAATGAAGGAGATAGTGATAACCTATCTACCGATATGTGAATTGGTTCAACAATACCCATATTTATGGTGACATATGAAAAACTATTTAGGTGTTAGAATTGCCAACTTTTCATGTCAAAAATTCTGGACATGTACATAAAAATAAAAAGCATGTAATTTTTGGTACCCAACATGCACAATTTTGCGTAATAATGTTTAGATTGAACAGAGATGATTAAGTGATTATTCCGATAAAGTAATTTTTACTATATCTATGCTACTATATTGTACAGTATTTTGACAAACAAAACATTGTTATTGCAACCAAAGATACCTTTGAATTTTACATGAGAAGAAATGGTGCCAGTCTTTAGGATTTTTTATCTTATGGGTTATTGCCACCCAACTGGTTTATTAAGTACACAACAGAGCTGTACTAGCTTTTGTTGCTTTGACATGCATATAGCAAGATATAAAAATAAGAACTTGCTATATTTGGAGGCTCCCAGTGACCTCAGGGTTCTATAGTGCCTAAAAATCAGCTATGGAAAACTAGTTCCATAATCTTGTTAGGTGGTATAAAGTGTATGTCACATACGTATGCTAGTGACATTTATTTTTAGTATTAGGTTACACTAATGTAATGCTACCCTTCCCAATCTAGTTAACGTTAGTCTCCCCAGAAGTGAATTTGGAGTGAGCAGGTTTCCCTTTCAACTAGAAAACCACTGTAAAGGTGATTTTAACCACATATGCATTCCAATGAAGTAGAAACCATGAACCTAGTATACTTGTGTCTATTTGAAAGGAAAAACTGCTCTTTGGAGAAAGCAGGTACCTAACTATCCAGATTCCAGAAACTCCTTGTTGGTCCAGTAGCAGAGAGAACCTCATGGAATGCAGATGTCCAGGGTCAATCCCTAGACAAGGGTTAGTTTTCTTATTCTTCTGAGATGTTAACACAATACTATTGGTTTGTACTGCATTGTTTGCTTGTATGGGGGAAAAAAATCAAATAACGTCCATGGTGGTTTCCTAGTTGAAAGAAAAAAGCTGCTTTTGGGAGAACCAGGTGCCTAATTGTCTGGAAACTCCCTTGTTGGTCCAGTGACCATGACAGCCACATAGGATGTGGGGTTCCTGGATTCAGTACAGATCCAAGAGTCTTTGTAAAATGTTTAACTTCAGTGTTTGCACACATAAGGAAATAAATAACCATAGTCTGTTATGACAGTTGTCTAACTGTAGCACAAACACGAGAACTATTACAACAACATGCTTTTTACTTTGCCAGATGATACCAGGAGCATTTCTAATAAATCATTTAATAATATAGAAATATGATTTTTTTTAAGAGGGATTAGGAAGTGGTTATTCTGTCCACCATGGAGACCAGTTGGCATAATGGTTAAGGTGTTTGCCACTTGGGATCCAGAGTCTACTACTCAGGAGAAGGAAAGTCTGGAAATGGTGTGGGAATTATGGTGAGACAGGCTTCAGAAGACAGTGAGGAATATCATCAGAATTAGTGACAGACTCATGGAAATCAGACGCTAGTGTAATAGTAAGGCAGTATTCGTAACCTCAGCCTATGCCCCACAGTAGGGTTGTGATAGTGAGGAAAATAGTGCATTCAGACAGCAGTTGCAGGACCTACAAGATAAAGCAGGACAACGTGAATTGGTATTGTTAATGGGTGGCTTGAATGCACATATCGGGATAGAGAGAAGAGCGTATCAGGACTGCCTGGGTCCACATGGGTGAGGCAACAAGAATGAAGAAGGAGAGACCATTCTAGACTTCTGTCTGGCAAATGGCTTGATAGTAGCCAACACATGATTCAGAAAGGGAGACAGTCACAAGATCACATACAAGAGTGACCAATGTGCAACTCAAGTAGACTTCCTCCTGGTAAGGAAAGGACACTGGGGTAGAATCAATGATTGCAAAGTCATCCCCAGTGAAACAGTCGGCTCTTAGCATAAACCACTGGTTACCACAATCAACTACAGGTGGTGGTCAGAGAAGGCTCTAAGGTCAACAGAGACCAGGCTGAAGACCTGGAAGTTGACTGGAGAGAAAATACAACAGTTCAAGGAATTACTCAGGGCTCCAAAACCCCAAGAAGAGGAAGAAGAGTTGAAGAAGAATGGCAGCACCTCAAAACAGCATGAGTGAGGACTACAGAACAGGTATGTGGCCGTGCCAGTTATGGAAATAAGGTACATAAGGAAAGCTGGTGGTGGAATGCAGAAGTCTAGCAAGTCATCAAAAGTATGATGGAGTGTAAGGAAAAGTGGGACATAAAAAAGACTGATCGGGCTAGGAAGGAATACTGGTTGGCTAACAAAGAAGCTAAGAAAGGAGTTGCAATAGCAAAGAACAGGTCATCTGAGGCACTCTACCAGCTTCTGGAAAGTGACTCAGTAGGTGGCAAAAATAAACGATATCAGGTTGCAAGGCAAAGACAGAAAGCTAAAGAAGATAGTCAGACGCCCTTCATAAGGGATGCCAGCAACAACCTGCTCACCAGTCCACAGGACATCAAAGGCAGATGGAAGGAGTATTTCCAGCAGCTTCTGAATGAAGAAAACCTTGTAGGAGCAGTACTACCCCATAAACTGCTTATGATGAGAGAAGAAGAGCAGCCCACCATAGAAAAAGTAAGAATAGCGCTAAGGAAAATGAAGTCAGGGAAACCAGAAGGCTCAGATGAGGTCACAGCAGACATGATAAAGATGCTGGGTGAGATAGGGGAGAAATGGCTCCAGAGAGTACTCATAGCAGTGTGGAGAGAAAGGCATATCCCAGATGACTGGAGAATAAGCATACTCATGTCAGTGCACAAGAACAAAGGGGACATACACAACTGTGGGCAGCACAGAGGCATCAAACTCCTATCACACTGCATGAAAGTTCTGGAGAGGGTGATTGATAAATGGATATGCAGAGTAGTAGAATGTAAGATGGGAGATGAGCAGTTTGGATTCAGATCAGGATACAATACAACTGACCATCCAATGTTTACATCGAGACAGATACTTGAGAAGAAGCTAGAGATGAGGAAAGAGTCCAAATGGGCATTCCTAGACTTGGAGAAAGCATATGACAAGGTCCCAAGAAACCTGATTTGGGCAGTACTGCGGTGGTTCAAAGTCCCAGAATCATTGGTAGAATTAGTGCAGTATATGTACAAGGCCCTAATGACTCAAGCACGAACAGTGTTCAGACTCACAGAAGGGTTCCCAGTGGGAGTGGGTGTACACCAGGGTTCAGCTCTGAGTCTACTGCTATTCATACTGGTGATGGAATATATTAGCAAACAGGTTGGAGGGAACAGATCAACAAAGTTGCTGTATGCAGACAATGTGGCATTACATGTGGACTCTGAGCAAGAACTTCAACAAAAGAAGGGGGAATGGAATGCAAAACTGAAGGCACATGGGATGAAACTAAGTATAGATAAGACAGTGGTAATGGCAGCAAATTGGGAAATCAGAAGAAGCTGAGAGTTGAAATAGAAGGGAAGATAGTGTAACAGGTAAATACTTTCAAGTATCTGTGAGTGGTGGTTGTGGAGAAGGGAAGTCTGAATAAAGAGATCAAAGCTAGAGTCAGAGTGGCTGCAGCCAACTGTCATTGAGTCTCAGGTGTAGTGTATGACAGCAGAATGTCAAAGAACAGAAGAATGTTAAAGAAGTTGAAATGTAAGGTATACAAGACAGTGATGCAACCAGTACTACAGTATGGTACAGAAACCTGGGCAGTAAAGGCAGATCAGGTGAGAAAACTAGAGGTGATGGAAATGAAGTGCTTGAGAAGGGTGATAGGATGCACACTGTAGGACAGATGAAGAAATGAGTATATAAGAGCAGAAGCCAAAGTAGCTCCAATTGCAGAAAATGTCAAAAGGAACAGATTACATGCAGATAAGCAGAATACAATCTGGTGATGAAGATTTTGGACAGAGAGGAAGAAGGTAAGAGGACACACTGATGTCCAGCAAAGAGGTGGATGGATTGTGTAAACGATCTGTGACAGTCGGGCATGAGTATCGAAGAAAGGAGTGTGGCATTGAACTGAGAGAGAGATGGTGGCTGTTAACACCATACCCCGACCCCATGTAGAAAATGGGAAAAAGGGGGCTGCTACTGCCGATGAAGATGATTTAGGGTTATGCGATGAAGAATCATGTTCACAGCACAAGCAGAAGGTGAAAGTGGAAAGGGAAGATGAAATGGGAAGGGGAGTTGCAGACGTAACAAAAATGAAGCATTTTGGATGCTGGTCCTTAAGGAGAATAATAAGAGCTATAACAAAATATTATACTCATAAAGTAGCAGAAAATATTCTGAGAACTAAGCCAACACTGAAATGAAGAAAGGAGACTTTATTAATTGGCATGACTGGAAGTACAGTTTTGAAAGTAGGCAAGAGGGGACTGGAGCTCAATGAAGGAAAGTAACAAAGGAATCACAGTACTGGAAGCAAATAACTAGGAAGGTAAAGTTAATAGAGTGGGACGAGGCTAAGCAGAAGTTGGACTGCAGGTTAGCGACTGCCTTCCTTACTGGGATTAATAACAGAGTATAAGTAAAAAGAAAGGGATAAGGGAGTGCTAAGGGAAGGACTGGCTCTGGCAGAGTTTTTAGCTGAGTCCAGAATAGAAGCTGCTGTTAAAAAGATAATTAACAGGGCATATAAAATATTTATTTATTTATTTATTTGTTTATGTATTTATTCATTCATTCATTTATGTTTACTGAGCTAGTGCACATCTCAATGAATCATTTAGAGATACAGCTCAGTGAATAGGATCACATAATAAATGAGCAACACATATTTACAAATGTAAGAAAATGCTAATAACATGTTTACATATATACAAATGTAAGAATATGCTAATAACATGTTTACATATATACAAATATAAGAATATGCTAATAACATGTTTACATATATACAAATGTAAGAATATGCTAATAACATGTTTACATATATACAAATGTACGAATATGCTAATACATATAAGATAAGCAACAGGGAACCAGTTTACAAAGACAAAGCATATATGGAAAACGTGTACCATGGTTAGTATTGCTTGACAATAAACTGTAACAAACACAATGCATATCAGATGATAATTATAAAGAATCAATTAGAGGAGGTTGGAAAAAGATTGGAAAAAGAGACTGAAAAGGCAGTTTACAAAGAAAGTATAGAAGGTTATTTGTATAGTTCCCAAATATGCAACAAAGTCTAGAACATTTAGGATTTTTGCATAGAAATGTTTACATATATATTTTTATACCCTAAGCAGATTTCAGAAGATTTTTCTCAGAAATATATATCTAATGCTAGAGATATGGTGGAAAATGATTGGCAATCAGGAGCATATTTTGGGAATGTAGGCAGATTTAAAAAATTCTCTACCAAATACTTTGTCAGAAATACTGGGGAAGTAAACGGTCATAACTAAGGAAACGATTCTTTTGAGTTGAGTTACTGGATCCGAATTGCCTAGGCACAATAAGGCATGACCAAGCTTAATGCTGTTAGCTTACAAAACAAAACAAAAAAAAAACAGCTACTAAACACCAGAAATCGAAATCTAATCCAACTGTAGTTGAAGCATTGACTATTGGAAAGGAGATAAGATAAGGTGAGCTAAGATCTTTAGAAACAGGAAGGAGCAAATTACATAGAAATAAACCCATTTGTGGACAAGCACACACAGAATAGTATTTGGGAGGAGTGGGGTTTAAGAAAAGGCAGGAACTGAGCAATTTACTAGAGTACATGACAACTAGTAAAAAGAAAAAAATATGTATATTGCATGAAAAGAATGGAAAATATTATTATAGTTTGTTTCTATAAATGTTTGTTTACCAATATCATATTATTATTATTTAATAACGGTGTTTAAAAAAATACATTTATTGATGACCTAAAAAGTTCTTATAGAGAATTTGGGGGGGAAGGCAAAAATAGTTGTAACACCACCTAACAAACAGGAAACCAATACCTTTTGGAGAAGTATTTATGAAAGCCTTTTTGAACATCATCATCTTCTTTCAGCTGTTCCCATTAGGGGTCGCCACACAAGATCACCTGTTTCCATTTCTTCCTGTCCTCTGCATCTTGCTCTGTCACACCAACCACCTGCATGTCCTCTCTCACCACATCCATAAACCTTATCTTAGGCCTTCCTCTTTTCCTGTTACCTGGTAGCTTCATCCTTAGCATCTTTTTCCCAATATACTCAACATCCCTCCTCAGCACATGTCCAAACCAATGTAATCATGCCTCTCTGGCTTTGTCTCCAAACCTTCCAACCTGGGCTGACCCTCTAATATACTTATTCCTAATCCTGTCCACCCTCATCACACCCAGTGCAAATCTTAACATCTTTAATTCTGCCACATCCAGCTCAAACTCCTGCCTTTTTGTAAATGCCACTGTCTCCAAACCATATAAAATAGCTGGTCTCACTACCCTCTTGTAGACCTTCCCTTTCACTCTTACAGGTACTCGTCTGTCACAAATCACTCCTGACACTCTTCTCCACCCACTCCATCCTGCCTGTACTCTCTTCTTCACCTCTCTTCCACACTCACCGTTACTCTGAACTATTGACCCCAAGTATTTAAACTCATCCACCTTCGCCACCTCTACTCCTTGCATCCTCACCATTCCTCTATCCTCCCTCTCATTCACACACATATATTCTGTCTTAGTCCTACTGACCTTCATTCCTCTTCTCTCTAGAGCATATCTCCATCTCTCCAGGGTCTCCTCCACCTGTTCCCTACTCTCACTACAGATCACAATGTCATCTGCAAACATCATAGTCCATGGGGACTCCTGTCTGATCTCGTCTGTCAACCTGTCCATCACCATTGCAAATAAGAAAGGGCTCAGAGCTGATCCTTGATGTAACCCCACCTTAAACGCATCTGTCACTCCCACCGCAGACGTCACCACTGTCACACTACCCTCGTACATATCCTGTACCACTCTTACATACTTTTCTGACACTCCTGACTTCCTCATACAATACCACAACTCCTCTCTAGGCACCCTGTCATATGCTTTCTCTAAGTCTACAAAAACACAATGCAACTCCTTCCGACATTCTCTGTACTTCTCCATCAACACTCTCAGAGCAAAGATCGCATCTGTAGTGCTCTTTCCTGGCATGAAACCATACTGCTGATCACTAATCATCATGTCCCTTCTTAACCTTGCTTCCACTACTCTTTCCCATAACTTCATGCTGTGACTGATCAATTTTATCCCTCTGCAGTTACTACAGCTCTGCACATCACCCTTATTCTTAAAAATCGGTACCAAAACACTTTTTCTCCATTCCTCAGGCATTCTCTCACTTTCCAAGATTTCATTAAACAATCTGGTTAAAAACTCCACTGCCATTTCACCTAAACACCTCCATGCTTCCACAGGTATGTCATCTGGGCCAACAGCCTTTCCATTCTTCATTCTCTTCATGGCTATCCTTACTTCCTCCTTGCTAATCCATTGTACTTCATGATTCACTACCCCTACATCATTCAACCTTCTCTCCCTCTCATTCTCTTCATTCATCAACCCCTCAAAGTACTCTTTCCATCTCCACAACACACTGTCCTCGCTTGTGAGTATGTTTCCCTCATTATCCTTTATCACCTTTACCTGCTGCACATCTTTCCTAGCTCGGTCCCTCTGTCTAGCCAATCGGTACAGGAACAAAAAAAAAAACAGCCTTGTCTAAAGATAGTGTCCTCTATTTTTTTTCTGGATGATTTAAAATTGTATAGGTCATCAGACAAGCATCTAAAAGCACTACTATAAATGGCTGAAACTTTTCTCAGATGGTATCAGAATGATATTTGGCCTTAATAAATGTTAAAAGCAATGTTTATAGCATGAAAGCTGAAGCACTAAGAAAATATCAAGCTGGGACAGGAATGTGAAATAGAAGTTGAATAGGTGGGTGTGCATAACTATTAGGAACAGATGAAAGGTCAGCAGCAAAACATGAAACAAAGAGAATACAGCTTAGTAAGGAGTACTTTTAGAAGACTAAGGCTAGCATTAAAAATGGTTTAGATATATAGGAATAAAGTTCAAGCTATAAATCCGCTTGTCATTCCTGCTCTAGCTTACAGCTCTGGTTTGATCATCTGGCTTCAAGCAGCATTGAATCATCTGAACAAGAAAACAAGAAAATGTGTCATGCTCATCAAATTATATATAAAAAATAATACCTGGCAAGATTATATATCTGCTAATCTGAAGGAGGTATGGGTCCTCCTTAAAACTGTCTATATGTATAGGTCTGCAGTTATGGAATTGCATACACAGTTGTTAACCTTGTAAGTTCCAAAAATATTGAGAGGTCTAAACCATGAAGAGATCAAGTCTAAGATGTTGCTCAGATTAGCATAAGTATTTCGGAAATGGAAATCATACCAGAGATAGACAAAATGAGGTTGCAACAAAAAGTGCCAAAACACTAAAGAAAGAATATAAGGAAGAGGACCAGAAGAAAAGGAAGGAAAACTGGAAAGCTCACAATTATAGTGACAAATACAGACAACCACTGCAACAAACACTTTTTCCCCTGTATGTAGCTGACCATTAGCTGCCACCAGCTCCTCTCCTCATTCACTGGGTCTTAGGGACTCCCTTAATTCTCACCCAGGCTCAACTCAACCTACTTTAGGGACCAGTGAGGAGACTGAGGACACTGGTGCAGTGTCACACTTCTACTGAGGAGTGTGACATAACTCCTCCCATCTCATGGCAGCCTTGCCAGCTCTGCAAATGCTGCTATCAGGAGGTGCATGCATGCTTACATGCATGCATTACCTCTGGACTAAGTACCACAGCTCATATGCAGCATGTTGCTTGCCAGAGTCCTGCTCTACTTAGTACAACAAGCATTGACTGCCTCCCTTCACACAGAAGGGACAAGCTAACATCATCAGCTTTCTCTCATCCTCCCTCTGTGGGCCCCCCACCTCCTATGCCAGAAATCAAACATGGGTTGTCTGAGGCACAGTAAGGGTTTCATCCAGGACTGGAACAACCACATGTTGATCAAGATTTGATGCATGAATGGTTAAGAAGAGGCAAGTTTAAATAAAAAAGAGAAAGGATGAAATATGACAGCTCAAGAGAGTGGGCTATGTACACATTGGTTTACAAAGTCTACAAAAAAATAGGGAGACACATACTAATGCAGGTTCTGTAGTACAGAATTAGAAAAAGTTTCATAAGCTTGTTGTTAGGTGGGATAAACTCATGGCTGAGGCTCTGTATACTGAAAGGCACAACAATGTGGCAAGACTGCTTCATTGAGGATTTTGTAAACACTACACCATTCAGATAGCTAAGAAGCATTGAAAACATGAACCACAAAGAATTACTAAAAAAATGAAGATTCCCTGATCACATGAGATCATCCAATACTAACAAAGGATAAAGGATCAGGAAAAACAGATATACTAATCAAAGAAAAAAAGGATAAAAGTATCAATAATCTCTGAATTAGCTATACCTATTGATTATAGTGTCCATTTTACTGAGAGGCATCATCATCTTCTTTCGGCTGTTCCCGTTAGGGGTCGCCACAGCGGATCATGTTTCCATTTCTTCCTGTCCTCTGCATCTTGCTCTTTCACACCACCCGCCTGCATATCCTCTCTCACCACATCCATAAACCTTATCTTAGGCCTTCCTCTTTTCCTCTTACCTGGCAGCTCTATCCTTAGCATCCTTTTCCCAATATACCCAGCATCCCTCCGCAGCACATGTCCAAACCAACGCAATCTCGCCTCTCTTGCTTTGTCTCCAAACTGTCCAACCTGAGCTGACCCTCTAATATACTGATTCCTAATCCTGTCCATCCTAGTCACACCCAGTGCAAATCTTAACATCTTTAACTCTGCCACATCCAGCTCTGACTCCTGCCTTTTTGTCAATGCCACCGTCTCCAACCCATATAACATAGCTGTTCTCACTACCCTCTTGTAGACCTTCCCTTTCACTCTTACTGGTACCCGTCTGTCACAAATCACTCCTGACACTCTTCTCCACCCACTCCACCCTGCCCGTACTCTCTTCTTCAACTCTCTTCCACACTCACCATTACTCTGAACTGTTGATCCCAAGTACTTAAATTCATCCTCCTTTACCAACTCTACTCCCTGCATCCTCACCATTCCTCTATCCTCCCTCACATTTACACACATATATTCTGTTTTAGCCCTGCTGACCTTCATTCCTCTCCTCTCTAAAGCATATCTCCACCTCTCCAGGGTCTCCTTAACCCGGTTCCTACTCTCACTACAGATCACAATGTCATCTGCAAACATCATAGTCCACTGGTCCTCCTGTATGATCTCATCTGTCAACCTGTCCATCACCACTGCAAATAAGAAAGGGCTCAGAGCTGATCCTTGATGTAATCCCACCTCCACCTTAAACATATCTGTCACTCCCACTGCAGTCCTCACCAATGTCACCCTACCCTCGTACATATCCTGTACCACTCTTACATACTTCTTTGCCAGTCCCGACTTCCTCATACAATACCACAACTCCTCTCTAGGCACCCTGTCATATGCTTTCTCTAAGTCCACAAAGACACAATGCAACTACTTCTGACCTTCTCTGTATTTCTCCAACAACACTCTCAGAGCAAACATTGCATCTGTAGTGCTCTTTCCTGGCATGAAACCATACTGCTGATCACTAATCATCATCTCCCTTCTTAACCTAGCTTCCACTACTCTTTCCCATAACTTCAAGCTGTGACTGATCAATTGTATCCCTCTGTAGTTACTGCAGCTCTGCACATCACCCTTATTCTTAAAGATAGGTACCAAAACACTTTTTCTCCACTCCTCAGGCATCCTCTGACTTTCCAAAATTTCATTAAACAATATGGTTAAAAATTCCACCTAAAGCACCTCCATGCTTCCACTGATATGTCATCTGGGCCAACAGCCCTCACTTTCCTTTATCACCCTTGCCTGCTGCACATCTTTCCCAGCTCTGTCCCTCTGTCTAGCCAATCGGTACAGGTCCTTTTCTCCCTCTTTAGTGACCAATCTCTCAGACAACTCTCCATATGCCTTATCCTTAGCCTTTGCCACCTCTCTCTTTGCCATGTGTCTCATCTCATCTCCTTATACTCATGTCTACTTTCTTCATCTCTTTGACAATCCCACTTCTTCTTCGCCAGCCTCTTCTTCTGTAAACTCTCCTGTACTTCCTCATTCCACCACCAGGTCTCGTTGTCCTCCTTCCTCTGTCCAGATGTCACACCAAGCACCTTTCTAGCAGTCTCCCTTACTAGCTCTGCTGTAGTTACCCAGCTATTCGGCAACTCTTCACTGCCTCCCAGTGCCTGTCTTAACTCTTCCATGAACTCCATCTCACAATCACCCTTTTTTTTAACTGCCACCATTTAATCCTTGGCACTGCTTTCTCACTCCTCCTCCTCTTCTTGATCAACAATGTCATCCTACAGACCACCATTCTATGCTGCTTAACTACACTTTCCCCTGTCACCACTTTACAGTCTCCAATCTCCTTCAGACTGGCCCTCCTACATAGGATATAATCCACCTGTGTGCATCTTCCTCCACTCTTGTACGTCACCCTATGCTCCTCCCGCTTCTTAAAATATGTACTCACCACAGCCATGTCCATCCTTTTCGCAAAATCCACAATCATCTGACCTTCTGCATTCCTCTCCTTAACACCATACCTACCCATCACTTCCTCATCCCCTCTGTTCACTTCACCAACATGCCCACTGAAGTCCACTCCAGTCACTAGTCTCTCACCCTTGGATACACTCACACCACTTCATCCAACTCACTCCACAATTTTTCTTTTTCAACCATTGCACGCCCAACTTGTGGAGCATATGCACTAACAACATTCATCATTACACCATCAAGTTCAAGCTTCATAAACATCACTCTATCAGACACTCTCTTCACCTCCAAAACGCTCTTGGCATACTGTTCCTTTAGGATAATCTCTACCCCATTTCTCCTGCCATCCACACCATGATAAAACAATTTGAACCCACCTCCTATACACCTGGCCTTACTTCCCTTCCATCTGGTCTCTTGCACGCACAATATATCAACCTTCCTTCTCTCCGTCATATCAGCTAGCTCTCTCCCTATACCAGCCATACTGCCAACTTTCAAAGTTCCTACCCTCACTACTACACTCCTAACCTTCCTCCTCTCTTCCTGCCTTTGAGCATGCCTTCCCCCCTCCTCTTCTCCTTCGGCCAACAGTAGCCCAACTTCCGCCAGCACCCTGTTGGCTAACAGTAATAGTGGCGGTCATTGTTAACCCGGGCCTCGACTGATCCAGTATGGAAATATGAAATGTTGTCTGCATAAGTCATTTGACAGAGGTTTTACGCCGGATGCCCTTCCTGATGCAACCCTCCTCATTTATCCGGGCTTGGGACTGGCACAAAGAAATGCACTGGCTTGTGCATCCCCAGTGGCTGGGTTGTTTACTGAGAGGCATAACATTGTAAAATACCAGAAAATGCAAGCGGAAACTACAGCAAAATGGGATAAACAGTGCTGTGCTAGTTATGTATAAAAGTAATAAGTTACTATTACTAGTTACTTTTACGTGAAAGTAATATATTAGTATTACTTATTACTTTTCTAGAAAAGTAATATATTACTATTACTAGTTACTAACTAAAGTAACTAGTTACTTTTGAGTTACTTTTACATATGTATAGTTTATCAATTCTCATATTCAGATTTACTCAAACAGTACTTATGTGTGAGGAATACATGCTTACTGCACATGAATACGAGTGTATTAAAGTTGCATACACAGTGTTACAATAATGATGAATAGCATTTTACAGTTTACAAAGTCCCACAGACTAGTCTTTATAGTCAGAGAATCACAATTTAATACTTAAACCAAAGTACATACAGCCAGCAACACAAGACGCAAAAATACTTACAGAAAGTGTCATATAGGTCTAGCAAAGTCAACCAAAATATCACTTTATTTAGCTATTCACAATGACTACACAATGAAGCCAGCTTACAAAAAAGTATTTCACAGCTATCAGCAGCTGTGCACATATTTTATTTGTACTTGAATGCACCAGCTACCAAGTTATTCTTACAGGTACAAATATAAAACCATTCAAGCTATGCAGCACATTTTATTCTTTGTCTGCATGTATCTGTTCCCTCACACTGCATCTAAAAACCCACATTTTCCCCACTCTAAAGAAGTACACTCATTTGGTGAACTGATGTTATCATTAGTGAATGACTGCTAAAGACTGGTTTGGTGACATGGCATGATCCATATTTTAGCACCTCGGTGATTTGCATAATGAAACTGAGGACCATCAAAAGAATCTACCTTCTAGTGAGTGCCATTTAAGACAGTAATGTGAAGGATTTGGGGAAGAATAACACATCACATGCAGCCAGTGCTTAGAAATCCAGAATGTTTGTTTATACAGTTCTTTCCACAAATCTTCTGCAATAATGAATTCTGCTTTACCATCCTTTATCCGCTCTTTGATCTTGTACTTTTTTGTTGAGAGGACGAGGAATGACAGGAAACCCCCCTCCTTTATATAGTCTTCAAGCATACATACAAATACATACGGCATAATGCAGCACTAATGTTATAAAATGCATGAGAAGTGATAAAGGAATAAGTGTGGCTTTCATATGTAAAACTTACATGCACTAAATATACCGATGTAACATCACAGAAAGCAATTAACTCTCTGCCAGTCATAGTGAACAAATATGTCAGCAGACTGCAGACAAGTTTTAAACTTTTGAAATGCAAATTACTATTCCTTTCAATGTGCCCATATCTTTTTTTGTATAATAAATTACACAAAACATTTAAAAAATTATTAGGCTTAGCAGAAACATGTTATAGCAATCTAACAAAATATCTGTTTACCTTAGAATCTTAGAAACACTTTGTGAGAAGGTGAATCCTCCATAATGACTTTTACTTATACACAGTATAAACTATGTACATTTACTGCATCCACTATGCATTGCACTACTTTTGCAAAAAAAAATATTCCTTTAAATGCAAAAATATATCCTTTGGCCTTTATTTGGTATCTATTTCTTAGCTGACTACACAGCCATCTTTTATTTCAGGGGGATTTCTCTTAAAGAAATCAAGCCTTTGCCAACAAATCCGAAACAATCCATTTTAACTTTCACTATCCTACATCAGTGTGTCTTTATTCAGATTTCTGAAAAAAAATAAGTATATATTAATAGAAAAATACCATTAAACATAGCTAAGCCATCAGGTATCTTTTTGGATGACATATATTATTAGTTTAGATATGAACATCTATAATTCTTTTTAATATAACATTTGTAGCAGCACTGAACTAGATGTTAAACTTTAAAGTGCTCTCTCACCAGTTTAACAGGAGTTTCAAACAGCTAATGGAACTAGGCCATGACTAAAGAGCTTGTGGTTGTGTTACAACTCACAGCATTAGTACATGCATCCTTAATTGCACAGTCTTGCAGAAATTACATTATCTTTATTATTCCCGAAGGGAATTTCAGATCTCACCTACTTTTTTAGGTTGTTTGCCTTGGGTCTGAAATGTCTATCAGTAACTTCTCTTGTAAGTCACATTATCTTGGCAATTCCTTAAACTACACGCAGTAATTCTGCAAGCTAACCTTCTACATACACCAGAATAAATATAAAGCAGAAGAACAAAACAGCATTTCTACTTATGCAGCCAGAGTTTTAAGATTTTTTTTAGTTCAGACAATCAGTGATGACCAGAATGCCTCATGAAGAAATAGTGCATTAAATCACAATCAAATACATTTGTTTTTTTTTTTTACCATGGATCTTAAGTCTGCTTCTTAATTAAATATTCATTTTTTCAGTGAAGTACAGGTAAGAGGCTTGTCTCAAATATTTCTAATTTATAAGAGGTGTAGTGACACAAGAGTGTTCATTGGAGTAAATAAAATACATAGATGGTGGAGAGTGTGTATAGAAATCTGCAAAATGATAACCTTTTATGCATTTTTGTGACAACAACACTCAACAATTACATTTAGGAAACTTTCTGTCAAGTTTCTAAGTTGTTATACACTTCTCCACATACACATATACACACACACACACACACACACACACACACACACACACACACACACACATACACACACACACACACTCCCTCCCCTGAACATAATTCCTGTTTCAGAAAAAAATAAAAAGGTTTCCTTTCCCCGCTCGCTTGCATTTATTCAGTTAAATCCATTCGGAGTGCCGTTCCCGCTCGCAGAGCATTTGAACAGCTGGAAATGTGTGCACAACGTGAGCTCCTTGAGCTCAATTCCGACAGGCTGGTAGCCCTGATGGAGCTGATGTCATCGCACACGTGATGACATCAGCTCACATAGCACAAAGTGCAAAAAATAAAAAAGAGAAAAAAAAATCGGAATTTGGAACACTGAATAACACAAAAAGTAATGCACATTTGCATTACTAGTTATCAAAAAAAGTAACTTATTACTATTACTGCGTTACTATATTGAAAAGTAACGGCTAGTATTACTAGTTAGTAAAAAATGTAATATGTTACAGTAATGCGATACTTTTGTAATGCGTTACTCCCATCACTGGGGATAAAGATATCCAGGTGTTTCCAACAGAAGTAGGAGCAACATGGCTAATAAAAGACTTTTCAAGAGTGCTTAAAAATGCTGCCAGTACTTGTATCTTTATATGAACTATAGAAGGAAGCAATTTTGGGTACATTGCTGGTGTTGAGAAGCACTCTAGTCAAACATCAAACACGGAAGCAATACTAATTTCATGAACTCTAATCATACCCTAACTCAGGAATGGGGTCCATTCCTGACATAGTATTAAAAACCCAAAACATTTGGAGAAATTAAAAAAAAATGGATCTGAGTAGTGCATTTGTTGGGAATGTGTTTTATTTAAAGCTGTATGAGGCATCTCTGTACTACAGAAAATTCCTTGCTGGAGGATCTATACCTTTTAGGTTCCATGTAATGAGGAATGCCACCATGTCTACACTTTCTGTTTTTTTTCTTGAAGGCCAAAACAAACTTAAATCATTCTTTCTGCATCTGTTTTCAAACTTTTCCCATTTTCCAGCAAATGGTTAGTTTGTTTAAAAAGAAACTTGACCTTCATTTCTTATTCTTTAAGTTTTCCATACATATCCACCAAGGAAACTTCAATGTGCTTTATTTTATAATTATGTAGCTGCAATGAAGCTTTAAGAATTTCAGTCTGCTGAAAGAAGCATTCTTGTACAGTGCCCATTTTATTTTACAGTTTGTCTAATTTGTAAGTTATTCATCGAAGAAAGGTGATGATTTGTTGATAATTTTAAGCGAAAACTCTGAAGAAGATGTTTCAGAGGAACTTACCTTCATTCAGTAATCCAGTACATGTATTGCAGATAAGAATATTGTAAAGTGGTACTGTGGGATAATCTGAGATTCGTTAGTACGAGTCCTGGAACAGTAACACTGAGTGAGTGAAAATGTGCCATTTCTCACTAGAGTATTCACTTTTTTCCTTTTCTCTGTGGTGTGGCACTGTCAAATTACTTGGTATATATAAGTTTGGAGGTTTGGGGGATCTGACCCCTCACATTGGGAGGTGCAGGGTGCTTGTCCCCCTACAAAAAACAAACATCTTTAAAGATTTTTAAAGAAAAGCAATATTTGCCATTCAAGCTTCTTATGTATTTTGGACTATTTTTGTAATTTTCAAGCTTGCACTTATGAGTCTCTGAATTGCAATTGCCTTTCATGTAAAGAAAACCTGGATGATGTAAAAAATAGGACAATGAATTTATTAAGCACTTTCATCTTTTCTTTAAAACAGATTTTTTTTATTCTATGGAAGTCTCATCTTAAAGAAAAGATGAAAGTACTGAATACATTTAGTATTCCATTTTTGACATCATCCAAGTTTGTTTTTTGGAGTTTTTATCATTTCTCAAACTGGACTTGTGGAAAGACTTTTTTTTTTACTTTCCTCTGATGTAAAGCACTGACGTACTAATGAAGGAAGTTTAAAAAACCCTTTAATTCCCAGTAATACAGATCAAAAGTAATCACTTCTGAAGTCATTTGGTTTGATAGAATCAAATTTTATTATTATAGTAAAAGACTGTAGAGGAGCATTTGAGAACAGCTGCTTACTTGGCATCCATCTTGGATAGAATTTATGGCACTGTTAATGCCTGTATAGAAATGAAAAAAAAAACATTAGGTAGTTTAGTTTAATTGTTATGTTGCTCGTTCTGAAAAGATGAACAGCTGACAGTACAATACTGTCTGCCTTATTATTTCGTATCATAAGTCATTCAAATGTTACATGGTTGAAAGAAGTATAGGCAAAGTAAGTGAGAGAGATGTTGTAGATACAGCAAGCAGAAAGGGAACATTCTTTCTCTCTCTTTCTTCAAGGCACTTTAAA
This sequence comes from Protopterus annectens, assembly GCF_019279795.1. Taxonomy (NCBI): domain Eukaryota; kingdom Metazoa; phylum Chordata; order Ceratodontiformes; family Protopteridae; genus Protopterus; species Protopterus annectens. The sequence continues at coordinate 686,657,892 of NC_056743.1, forward strand.
TACTGGAAAGTGTCTATACAGAGGTTCATATTCTTTCACTGACATTAGCATTCTTATTTTGCATATTATCCCTAACACTTTGTGCAAGTTGAATTCTAGTTGTGACCTCCTCACTCAGATTTTCCTCATCCTCAACACACTTCCCAGGTACTTGAAGCTGTTACCGTGTTCCACTTTATTCACTTCTGTCTCTCAATTTTAAGCCTCTTCTGATTTCCCCCATTTGCTGTATGTTCGCTGTCTTATCTGCGCTCAGTTTCATACCATGTGCCTTTAGTTTTGCATACCAGTCCCCTATGATGTGCTGAAGTTCCAGTTCTAAGTGTGTTTATAATGCCACGCTGTGTGCATACAAGAGCTTTCTTGCTCTGTCCCCTTTGATATGTTTTTTCTTATAGTCCATCAATATTTTGACCAGAAGTGGACTCAGAGCTGAAACATAATGCATACCCATGCCCACTGGGTGTCCTTCTGTGAATCTGAACATTGTTAGTACAGTAGTACTTGTGTCCTTGGATCCTTAAAACATCTATATACTACAACCATATTTAAACAAATGAAAGAAACATGACAAAAGTCAGTCCAATAAAAAATTGTACTAAAAAAGGTGAAAGCACTGGTAGAATTCCAATGTCAAACATCGTTAAAAGAGATGAGAAAGATTATTACAGAGATTAAAATATGGAAATGAGAACTATTACAGATTAGAAACAGAACTCAACAATGAAAACTGGATTTATGGGATGCTGCAATAGAGACTGAGCTTGAAGAGCACATCGACACTGAACAAAGTGTCTAAGATGTATAACAAGATGTATATCTGTTTAATAAAGTAGGCTCCAGTATCAGATGTGAACTCAACGGTCTAAGTGTTACAATTTGTAATGCAGTGAAAATGAAATATATGGTCACAAATTAATTCCTAATCTCAAATTATATTGTAAAAGGTTAATTTGTGGAGTAAACTCTTTTTATTTAATGAGCAATGCTAAATCAAATGTGGAACTAAAACAAGATGTAGATAGAATAGCTGATTGTGATTTTGGACTTGCATGCTTAACAGCGGCAAATTATTGGTAACTGAATGTTAACAGCGATTGTCTGACATGAGACTAATTTATCAGTATTGTATAAATATATATTTCTAAAATGGTGGCATCTACAATCAGTGTTGAAATCACAAGTGCACCATGCATGGAGACTGCACAGAATTTCAAACTGAAAATTTCTTAATGAAATATTTACATTGTTTAAAAAAAATTATTTTCCAGTCAAACAATTTAGTACACATAGAAATCTCCACTTAATGCCACAGCCCATGCCTTCACAAAGTAAAAAAATGTAATGCAAGCATATATTTAAAAAGGGTCTATATTAAATTATCAAAAGCTCCCGTGAATGAACAGCATTTCATCTTATACACCGTTCATCCATTTCTGCTCTTATGGGGGCTGCACCCCCCCCCTACTAATTATATATACCAACTCTGAGATTGCACTACAGTGAGGAAAGGGCAAATTTCCAGATCCTCCCTGTATCACGAGCTCACTATGAATAGTTCGGTGAACGGCATGTTTGATGCAAGAGCTCTGAAAATGCCGTTCGCTGAATAGTCTTTTCGATAATTTAATAGGGATCCATTTAAAAAGAGTTGCATTTAAAAAGGAACCATTCAGGTTCAGACTATAACAACTCAATTAAAAGAAGTAAGGTTTCTATGGAAAACCTAAAAAATATTAAAGAATATGGTTATCATACTGCTATACAAATATTTACATTAAACTCCTTCAGCAACATTCATTATTGGGGTCATAGGTTCATGGGTATATACTAAGCTAATGATCACCACGGCCTCTATAAGCACAGATGTGCAATCCAACCCAATTGTTTCATTATGTATCGTGGGCAAAAATGTATTGGGGGGATGTTAAGAAGTTTCTAGAGGTTATGTAGAGTGGTATGTCAGTCTGGGCATTACAATCTGTCTGTATCTGAGGCATGGGGACAATACCCAGAATGAATTTCTGATTTCCCATCCATTGGTCAGGGTTACACTTAAATAGGGTTAGGGATAGACTCTTCACATGAATGGAATGCCTTTTCCAAAACATGGGGATCCTCTGAGACACATACCTGTCTTGCCAACATGTCTTATTTATGTCCCAAGCAAAATTTAAATCCTTGGATCTAGTGTTTATGATACTGTTCATTTTGCAGATGTGCAAAAGGTCTATCAGAGCTTAATCCAAAGATGCCTTGCATGCCAAGCATAGATCACCTCTTAGTAACCTGTAGGAGACAGAGTACAGAGGTAGGGCTTTAAGGCGATCCATATAGGACAATATGTTTACCCAGGATTCTCCTGGTAAGGAACCTTTGTATGCATTCCATCTGTTGCATATGACTGATCAGGTACATGCCGAAGGAGGCATTATACTTAATCATGGGTCTGATAAGGGATGAATAAAGTAGCAGTATGACTTCCTTGGATGTGGAAGCCATGCCCTTACTTATAAGCCGGGCAAGATATAATGATTTTCTTACTACCCTGGCCACAATATCCACACTGTCCCTGACCCCCAGTAAGGATACAGTGACCTGTTCATAGCTCTCAGGTTTAACTGTGAGGAAAATCAAAGGAATAATATACCCTGATAAAAAATAACGTGTTCTTCTGTGCATACCCCTGAGTTCTGAGTGTGACAAAAAAAAAAAGAAGTAATGCTTGCACTATCCTCATCCCCCAACCAAGCTATAGCAACTTTCTGTGCACACCTCTGAGCAGGGACAGTTTTAGACAATGTCAGCCAAGGGCAGCGGCACCCCCAAGACTGTATTAAAATCCACTTATATAGCCTTGGGTGTGAGGGCCACAAGGCCTTCAGAAGCTCTGAGGGTATAAATGTTCAGCAACGCATTTTACACTTTATTTTTTGAAAGATAATCCCAGAGATTCATGAAACTCAGCGCAAGGCCGGCGTTAGACTTGCGCTGACCGTGCGGTGTACAGATGGCGCAGTAACGCCATATGCATATTAATGAAGGCGTGCTGCCGCCACATCCATGTGCATAGGAAACGTGTGCAAGTGCATGGGGGGTGTCGAAGCGCCGCAGGGAGGTGTGGACATGTCGGCTGTTTACGTGCAACCTAAAATGCTGAATATTACAGCCTGCCTCCAATAGTAATCACACCTGTCAGTGTCCGTGGATATTGAAACGTATGCAAAGCATGCAAGACAGTTCTTGCGAACACAAAAATAAGAAGCAAACATAAATGCAGTCCCCATCCCTCGAACAAATGACATTTAAAACCCCGTGCCCATATTCTAATGCAGTGTTGATAGTTATACCAAGTGGAAGCGAAACTCATTGTGTTAGTGTGCCGCCAATAGCTAAGTCTAGCCCAATGGTCAGGGTTACCACCTTTCCCACATTGTGAAGGACAGTCCCCATCTGGGCAGTTGTGTCCATACCAAAACCATTATAAATGTAAAATATCCTGTGACCATATGACATAATTATGTCCCACATCTCATGTAATAGTCGCATACAATAGTTATTTCCATATGTAACATACCTACATGTTTCAAGAAATAGAATAAGCAAGTAAACGAAACAGAAGAAGCATTTAAACTGCTACAACAATAAGTTTACATTTAGGCATAAAACAAAAGTACTATCCGTTGTACTGACCGTGGGTATGTGTTGGCCTGTAAAATCTGATGTGTGTCCTGAATATATCCCATCCTGGCCATATGAAAAGGTGGCAACCCTACCAATGGTCAGAGCATTTGGCCAAAATCTGCCCATTTGCGGTCCAAGCCGTCCTTGTCAGGATGGGTCAAAGATGAACGGGTATTACCTGGGTCTACCTACCATGTCATGAAAGATAAGTATTTGCGTGTACCTATGTGCATGATGTACAGCATGTGGAAGGTGAAAAATGTTAGTGTAGTCCTCACAACCATACAGGTACCAGAGATATGTAGTGTATGCAATGTGTTCCCTTGACCGTGCCATGGGCCATCAACCAGAGAAGGGATGGATGGAGGTTGTGGAATATGGGTGTGGGGGGGGACGGGTAATGTAATAATCTGCAAAGGGGAGACTGTGTTGGATGCACAATAGGTGAACTGGAGGTGTATGAGGGAGCAGTGGGTGAATCAGAAAGAAACACAAAGAACAAACATACACATCCACAATACAACCTGACAGGCCATACTGTAGAACACAATCACACAAACATATGAATATTAAAATGTGCGATACACATGTACAGAAACATCACTGGCACATACCCACATAATGGTCTGGATGGAACTGAGCCATCCAACTACAACACACCTGGATGCATAATTGAATACCCATCATCCCCTCTACAGCACACAACCCTCCCATTCCTGAACATCCACCAAATCCAGCCTTACTCGGGCTGCTAGCTTGGTGCAGCCATACCTGCACATAGTGACCACTACTCATATCTAGTAGGCAGTCTCACCCTAGACAGTGTCAGGATTGCAAACTATGTATCCCTTGCATGTAAAACCCTATCACATTTTTGTAAATCCAAAACAATCAAAGGTTATTGTCTTGCTTAATTTTTGGATATCCCTCATGGGATAAGTATCCTGTGTAAACATCAGACTTGGTATATATATATATATATATATATATATATATATATATATATATATATATATATATATATATATATACACAGACACACACACACACACACACACACATATATACACACACACACACAAAAATATATATATATATATATATATATATATATATATATATATATATATATATATGTTACTGCAGATATACACATGTATATACCTAGGTTACAGTACAGCAATTACGGGTAACATATGTTCAGACTGGGCATATGTTAGTGGGAGGTCCAATCAATTAACTTCTACCTCCCACACCACCCCAGCTAGGCCGGTGAGACATACAGACACGCAATAAAGGTAAATACACCACTGCTTTCCAGACCACTGGCAGGAAACTACCAGTGGGAGAGATCTGAAATGTCTACACTTTAAACATGGATTATGGGGTCCCTTGTGGGACACCAAAAATTTCCCTTATAAGCATCCCAATAACGATTGATGCGACCAGGATGTAGCTGTACACGGAACAGTAGGTTGTGCAAGTCTGATAACACATGGGTTGACAAAACGTATGGCATGTGTCCCAAGACGGGGAGAGTGTGCAGTGTGTAGGGGTGTGTTTATACCCCAGCTGCACTCACAGTAAGGATGAGTGCTTTAGAGGGGTGTCAGGTAGGGGAATCATGGGTATGCAATAATGGGTGCAAGTGTGCAGGTGTTAGTTGGCAGAGACGTATTAGGCCCGCCCAGTGGAAGTAATTAATATTCCTATGTGGGCATAGCAGGCGTCCATACCTCCCAAACCTGAAGAGCACATCTACTGGATAGTCTGTAAACCATTGGGGGAACACATAGGGACTATATCAGTGCCCTGTACCCAATTATCATGGACGTTCGTGATTATGAATCAGAATCTAACACAGTCCTAACTAAACCCTTCCAGAACTAGTGATATTAGGTGGACAGGTGGTGGAATACATGTAATGACTAATGACAACATGTCTGAGTCATAAACAGCATGTACCTCAACAAATGTGAATGAATACATATGCTCTGGGACTGTCAATGTGTCAGGTTTATAAAACCAGTCATCTAAATGTGTCCCTGAGAGTGATATGCAATGTCCCTGATACAGTGTTCATTCTCCCCCATTCATATGTGAGGTCTGCTAGTGATGGAAAGCGCATATTCCGCCGACTACCTTAGGTAGATGATAGCATAATAGGTTGGGGTTACCACCTGTTCGCCTTTGTGAGGGACACTCCCCTCTGTGCAGCTGTGTCCTGCAAAATGAATGTTATTATGGCACATGGCCTGTGATTTCAGGTAAAGAATCCATATATTGTCTGTAGTGGTTGCATAAAATGATTATGTTGTATCTGAAACACCTAGATGTTATAGGAAAAAGTATTAGCAACTATAATGCTACAAGAATAACCTTTACTTATGCAAACCAGTGTAGTAGTCTATTTTCTACTGGTTGTGGGTATGTGTTGCCTTGCCAAATCTGACATCTCTACAAATAGATCCTATAGGGCTGCCACCTTTCCAAATGGCCAAAGTGGGACCTGCTCCATAGAAATGTCAGACGTACCAGGTCAGAACATATCTACAGCTGTGCATAGTACAGAACTATACGTATTAGCACAAATCAAAGCTTAGTCTAGCAGCAGTCATGTTGCTTATGCTACTTCACATAACATATAGAAGTGTCATATATACAATAACTGTTACATGCAACTATTAGAGAAACGTAGAATATAATATTATCCTGTAATCAGGACATTTGCTATGTCTAGATTATTTTCGCATGACACATACACCTAAGGAAGGACTGTCCTATGCAAAGTGAGACAGGTGTTAATCCTAAAGTCTCACTTCAGCCAATTTAAAAGGTGGAAAACCTACAATAGGTATGCTGTAGCATGACCCGGTAGATGGATGTGGTTCCCAAAACACATTTACTTGTCTTCAGTGCAGAGTATCGGTTCCCATGTATCAGCCACATGGGAGCAGATTGTATGAGGAACACGCATATAATATGATTAACTCACTGGACAGACCGCCAATTCCGTACAGTCGAACACCATGCCGTCGCCTAATGGTCAGCCATACCCGATACTGTAATCATGTAGTCCAATGTAATAGGCATCACAAGGGATCGCTCCCACTCAGCATGAGTGACAAATGCAAGCACCAATGTCGGTGCATGTGCAAGTGAGGGAGCGAGCGGGTGTACGCGTGTTTGGCTACCAGTATGCGAGTATTGCACTGTTAAAGAAATGTCGAGTCTAAACAAGTATAAGAAGCTGTAACCAGAGGTCAGCAGTGCTTAACACCGCGCAAACCCACGCACAACTGCTCCCAACTGCTGCAATGTGCCTTACTCACTCCGTATCCAATGGCCTTGTTCTGGCCGCAAAAAAAAGAACAGTCCTTTGCAAGTGTTGGTAGCAAAACCCTGCACACACAGCTAATGTGAATTACCAATACACCATGGCAAATATACAGACAATAGACAGTACCACACACATACCATACAGAGCAGGCATCCAACAGTATAGCAATGTACCGGCAGATATGTCCGGACCACCGGTGTTTGCAGACCTGGCTGTCTTGTGTTTACTTGTGTGAGCATGCCCAGTATAACTGTTCCGCATGTTGTCGACTGACATTACCATCATTCCTTCATGTGTTTAGCATGCCCAGTATGGTCAACTGGATTGCATGTGTTACATGTCCAGGTAGACAGTACTGTGGTGCCGACCTCTGCATTGTACACTGACAGGTGGCATGCTGTGTCTGCAGGGTATCCATCTGTCATGTGGCATGGACTGTTGCTACATTTCTTCACAGCATGGGGAGACATCCGACTGTATCCACATTCCTACACAGCACCGGGGGGGGGTGCACATGGCTGATACACGTTGGAAGGGGGCACAGCTGAGAGTTGTACACTTTTGCTACTACTGTACTGGTATGTCAGGTACTCCATTTCAATGTGTAGACCTACCTAATGTGCTGGCTAGAGGCATACCAGTGTACTCCAGATCTTAGCTTTAATTACCAACGTATTAGTTTCAGACGTCCTAGCCTTCACAACCTACATCCAACTGCCTGGCCTGCTGTAGTCTGTCTGTGTGTATCTGTGGGTGGGGGGGTCATCTATTGGGCATATTCAGAGGCCATTGTACAGCATTTGTCTGTGTTGGTCTACACCTGTCCAGCTGTTTGAGACTTGTGTGGGCTGTATGGACACACATGATGTTCAGCCCATTACCCGCCGTGGGTTAGGACACCCTGTGTACTACTGGCTACTATTGTGACCCCGGTATTTGCTACAGATGTCATGGTGCCACTATGCTGCCTTACATTCGGCCACCAAATTCCCTTGCATGCTCACATCCATACCATAGCTACAGGTAAAAACACATTCTAATACAACTGCCAATTGGTAGGTTGATTGACTTACCTTGAGGGTATGCCAGACCTGAGGATGGTGCTGGAGGGTTGCCTATGTCGGATGCACACGGTGCACTTTCTATACATGGCTGAGCACAGGTAGTGTCATGTTTGGCATCCCTTTTACTGTCTGTGCGAGTCAGAGAGGGTGACATTCCCTGGGTATCTACTGTGTCAGTGCATATGCTATGCGTTGCCTCTTTGCCAAGGCCAGGTCATACTGGGCATGTCTCCTTCCACCTACTGGGTCCAGCACAGGTAGTTCCTCCTCCATGTCACTCTGTGCAAGTACAGGCCTTGGCATTGGTGGGGGGCTGTGTGGCCCTGCCCCATGCTGTTCCTGCTGCAGCTGTTTCCGCAGGCTCATATTGTGTAGCATAGCACATACCATAACAATTTGGGTGCATGTAGCTGGTGAATACTCCAAGGCTTCACCGGATGTGTCCAGACACTGGAACCGTGACCTGAGCATCCCAAACACATGCTCAATTATATGTCTTGCCTGTGCGTGTGCCTCATTATGGCATAGTTGCTCAGGTGTGTGTGCATTTCTGATGGGTGTCATCAGCCATGGCTCCAGTGGGTACCCAGCATCCCCCACTAGGTGACTGTAGGGGATGTCCATATTGGCAAAGGTGTGGTACAGTTGCGTCAGATGCCATATATCAGAATCGTCATAGCTTCCAGGGCAGCCAGCACACACATTCAGTATAATGCCCTGGGCATCGCATATGACCTGGCAGTTGATGGAGGGGATGCCACTGCGGTTAATGTAGGCCCTACTCCGCTCACCGGGTGGTGTTTTGATGTGCACGTGTGTGAAGGCTATAGCACCCACTACCCCAGGGTAGTCTGCCATTTGGTGGAAGAGACGCATATTGCTGGTGAACACCTCACATGTGTTGAGGAAATGTACATGCTCACTGGCATGTGATGACATGGCATCCAGGAACTGGTGGAATACTCTGGATGCAGATGCCTGTGAGATCCCCATGATATCCCCAGTTGTGCTTTGGGAGGTACCTGTGGCTAGTATACCTAGGTCTACACATACCTTGGTATCCAATGGGATGGGTTTCCCTCGGCCTGTTTGATGTGTCAGGTGTGGCCGGCACAGCTCAACAATCTGCTGTAGATGGTCTCTGTCCACCCCATAGCACTCCACTATCTCCAGCTCATGTAGCCCCTGGTAGGTTGCCCTGGGTCTGTACAGTTTTCTCTGTCTCCTCACTGAGGGTTGTTCAGCAGCATTCACATCCTCTCCACCCTCAGCCTCCTGCACATGTTGGTCTATGTTGCCTGCTGCAGCCCTTCTCATTTCGTTGGATTGTTTCGTAAAATTTCCCCACATGTATACACTGGTGGTGTAGAGTGTGGAAAAAACCTGTGGGTATGGTGCTTGCTCACTTTATCGTAGTGTTCTGGTCTGGGCTGGGCCTGTAATCTGCTGATTGTGATAATTATCACCTGTTTGCCCAGCTTGTTCACCTTGACTACTCTCCTACTGCTGTTGTCCCTCCCAATTGCACTAGGCAGGCATAGACACACCCCTAGCTTAGGCATGCTAAGGCAGGAGCAATCCCGCAACACAGGGCTCTAATGTACGTACAGTATGCCCGACACCCCCTCTCCCATGCTTTCACCTATATTCGAGTCCTGCACCCGGCTATCTATACACATACACTCTTGGGATCTGCATCACACCCTGGGGATAAACGGGATTCACTATTTTCCACCTCGTTTGCATAGTATTGTCTTCTAATGCATAGTTACATGACCCATACTGAGACTCCAAAATAATAACCACTGCTTACTGTTGTGAAGATCTGCACACAACTGGTTAAAAGCGCCTTACTATCACCGTATTCAATGTCCCTTGTTCTTCCCAGCAACAAAATAACTGGTCTCTACATGGGACCCTGTACACCACAGACGATGTGCTTTACCACTAAGCCATGGCAGATATACATACATCTGAGGAGATCACATACAGATCATCCAGCACAGGCATTCAACAGTCTAGGACATGTATTCCATCACTTAGATTTATGTGTGCTAACGTCCACACACACACACACACACACATATATATATATATATATATATATATATATATATATATATATATATACACACACACACACACACACACACACACACACACACACACACACACACACACACACACATATACATATACACACACATAAGTAGATATACAATATATATCACAACAGCGGACCATGTGACACCAAAGCATTAGACAAGAATGAAAAGGAAACCACATGCACCTCCTGCATTATGTACTGGTGTTACTATCAAGGCAAGTATGTTTTGTTGTGTCACATGGGTTCAGACTGTATTAAGGATAAGATTAGGGCTGCTGACATTTACTCACCAGATCTATTGGCGAATGTATGTGCATGTCTTGCCAACCCAGTCTCTTGGGCGATTGTGACATTTATGGACACTATATAGGAAAACAACAAAACATGCTCCTCAACACATCCTGGAGCTAGCCACTCACAGATACCAACACATAGGATATGACTGCCAAACACACACACCTGTCATGTCTTGGAATAGAGCACCTACCTGTCGATTCTATCGCACTACAGCATTACTCAGTTACAGAACGTGCTACTGAGATTACTGGGACACAGCACTCCCAGAGGCATACTTCTAGGTGGGTGATATCATCAGCAATGGAAAAGATGCCAATAGGGATTGTATGGAGTGTGAGCAGTCTAAAAGCATTATTCTATCCCCAGGCAGACAGAAACACACACACACACACACACACACACACACACACACACACACACACACACACACACAGTTGGCATGGCAGGGATTAGAACACAGACCTAACTATCTTATCACACTACAGCATTACGCAGTTACAGAACGCGCTACTGAGATTACTGGGACACAGCACTCCCAGAGGCATACTTCTAGGTGGGTGACATCATCAGCAATGGAAAAGACGCTGATAGGGATTGTATGGAGTGTGAGCAGTCTAAAAGCATTATTCTGTCCCCAGGCAGACGGAAACACACACACACACACACACACACACACACACACACACACACACACACACACACACACACAGTTGGCATGGCTAGGATTAGAACACAGACCTAACTACCTTATCACACTACACAGCATTACTCAGTTACAGAACGCGCTACCGAGATTACTGGGACACAACACTCCCAGAGGCATACTTCTAGGTGGGTGACATCATCAGCAATGGAAAAGATGCTGATAGGGATTGCATGGAATGTGAGCAGTCTAAAAGCATATGACTGTCCCCAGGCAGACGGACACACACACTTGGCATGGCTGGGATTAGAACACAGACCTAACTACCTTATTACACTACAGCATTACGCAGTTACAGAAAGCGCTACCAAGATTACTGGGACACAGCACTCTAAGAGGCATACTTCTAGGTGGGTGACATCATCAGCAATGGAAAAGATGGCGATAGGGATTGTATGGAGTGTGAGCAGTCTAAAAGCATATGACTATCCCCATGCAGACAGACACACACACTTGGCATGGCTGGGATTAGAGCACAGACCTAACTACCTTATCACACTACAGCATTACGCAGTTACAGAATGCACTACCGAGATTACTGGGACACAGCACTCCCAGAGGCATACTTCTAGGTGGGTGACATCATCAGCAATGGAAAAGACGGTGATAGGGATTGTATGGAGTGTGAGCAGTCTAAAAGCATATTACTGTCCTCAGGCAGACGGAGACAAACACATGCCAGTGGTGTGATCAGGGCAACTGCCTATCTACAGACCACTATTACAATCATACCTCCCAACCGTACCGAATTGCTCAGTTTTTACCGAGTTTTGGGGTTCAAATGATGGGGTGCCACAATTCCCGAGTGGCACCCCTACATTTCCAATTTTTTCCAGCTTTTATTTTGAATTCCCCCCCCTTGCTTTTGAGCTGATGTCATCACTTGCGCAATGACATCAGCTCCACAAGCCTGTCGGAATTGAGCTCAAGGGCTCACGTTCATTTCCAGCTTTCATTTCTGGCTGTTTGAATACAAGCATGCAAGGAAAAGAACTGCTGCTGCGAGAGAATAGGACTGCCTATCTGCATTAAGGAAAGAACTGCTGTGTGCTGCCTGGATCTACCTGCATCAAGAAAAAAAATGCTGCGAGAGAACGGGGAATGGGACTGCCTTGTCTTCATCAAGCCAGGGACAGAGGGAATTCAGAAACAAAAACAGAGCTGCAGCTGCACTGAGTTTATTTTCTGCAAGCTGGAGTTCATGTAGCAGAGAACGGTGAGCTAGTTTTATTTCCTGCTGTGTTTATTTCTGCAAGAGGTGAGCCAGAAGCTAGTATTATTTCCTGCAAGTGTGTGTTTTCAGCCAGAAGTGTGTGCTGCGAATGGAGTTTTATTTGCTGCTGTTTCTGAAAGTGTGTGCTGCGGAGTAAGTGAGTGAACCAGAAGCTGTGTGTGTGTTTATCGGCCGGCAGATGAATGCGACCGGAGTTTCAGCCAACAGATGAATGCGACCGGAGTTTCAGCCAGCAGATGTATGCGACCGGAGTTTCAGCAGGTGTGTGTGTGTGTGTGTGTGTGTGTGTGTGTGTGTGTGTGTGTGTGTGTGTGTGTGTGTGTGTGTGTGTGTGTGTGTGTGAAAATGCCCCAACTGCATACACTTCGTGGCTAGAGGTACTTATACTCAAACTCTGTACCTTGGGTACAGGTAAAAAGAGCCTAAATTCTCTAGCCACCACCAATTATACCTCATATTGTTCTATTCCTCATTAAAAAAACACTGAAGGACTGAATTCACTAAATACTGACAGGCATTTGAATTTCAGACTTCATACTATTCACAAAATAAATGGTAACAAAGTTTATAAAATCAGTATTTGAAATTTGTCCCCATTTTGGGGCTGTATTCCCCCATTATTGGCTATGTCCAGGTTTTTTGTGCTAACAGGTTGAGAGCAGTGGTGAGAAATGAGAACTGAATTCACTAAATGATATTGCTTTGGCTTAGTGGTGTGTTCTGATTATAGTGCACAATGTCCTGGATTCAAGACTTGGCAATGAAATGCATGGTGGTAACACATTTTATTCAAGCAACTTTCCAAATTTATACAAGCAATGCTTAAAATGTGTCCCTGGTTTTTGGTCTTTGGTCCCCCCACCTCCCCCCAAAAAATTGAAAATAAGTGCGAGAATCTGTGCAAGATGCCTATGGTCATTGTGTGTGTGTGTGTGTGTGTGTGTGTGTGTGTGTGTGTGTATGTGGAAGTAAGACTTTCATCATGGAAATGTTCTGAACAGGGCAGTTTTGTCATTATTGGTTAATGCAGATTGTTTTATTGCCTACTGGAAAAATGTTTAAACAAGTTTAAAATGCACTGTAACTTAAGGCTAACAAGTGTGCTGTATTATACAAGGAATATAATTTAATAGTCAGGAAGGTGTATCAAAGAAAAGAACACATGTATGTTTTGTGTGCAGGGGAGGCAATGATTTGAAAACAGCCCAAAGGTAATCTTTATCCACCACTGGCCAGATGCATTTTCTTTGGATGTGCTGTGGGTTTCAATGCTCTTTCAATGAATGTGAGTTTAAAGGGCAGAGAAGTTTTAATTCCAAGTCAGTTTTCATTGTGAGACAGTATTGCTTTGTTTAGCAGATATCTACTGGTGTTTATGCATTGTGATATAAAATGTAAAATAAAACCCAAATCATTGTAGAAGTAAAGCAGTATGGACACATTAGTGTTTATGGTAAATGGGGTGAAATAGCCAGGTAATGGGACATTGGGATGGCTGCAGGGGGACTCTGGTGCTATATTTTGGTTATGTTCGGTTTGCGTTTGAACGATGGTATCCCACAATCCCACTGGAGTGGGCGGGGTTATGTAATTATGTTTGCAAATTTTATGTTGATCAGCGTACAGATTTGTACCTATTTTTCATGGGCCTTGTCCAGATTTTTGATGTTTCCAGGTTGAGAGGTATGATTACAATACTGCATAGATATGAGCCGCGCCACAGACACTACACCTTTCAAGACTGTCAATATGACCTTCTAGGAATGCAGACATCGACATGGATGCTGGCAGTTACGATGTACATATCTGTGAACCAGTGTGTTCAATGTTGGAATCCATCCTGAAGTGGGGTATGGCCATCTGTTGCCTGGACAACCACTATCGCTATACAGGGTTAAAATGACCATGCCCATACACATAGAGGCACATAAGCGACACAAGGTGTCACTGGGCATGCTCACACACACTTAGTAGCACATGGCCGTTTGGAATGCACTATGTGTCCATCTACACAACGTCATACTGGGCATGCTCGCACACTTAGTAGCAAAGGGCTGTTTTGTATGCACTCTGATTCTAAACACGGAAGGGCACAGTGGTGTCGATAGTTGTCATTGTTACCATGAACGCTGCACCACATATATCTTCTACACAACGTCTGCTGCTGTCCGTCACCTTATATGTACCAATCTAAACCTGGCACACTAATACCACCCATGGTGATGTCCTGCCAGGAGTGGCTACTTTGCCCATATAGTGCCATTCATAGATGAATGTCCTGAGACCAGGTTAACACCCTGATACCTAGAGGACAACTGCATTGTATGTGTATGCTAAACAGTGCTAGATGTATGGCGTTCATAATCACAGCTGCCAATGTAGATCCAGCAATGGGGAATACTGATATCTGTGCAGTGAGGAACACCTGGCTGAAGGCTTAGTTGTGCACAATAGCACTACCACTGTATACCTTGGATACAGACATCTGGGCCATAACACCGTTATGGACTGCTCCAGGTGGTGGTGTCCCCACGTACATGAAGGCCACTCACATGTACTGACCAGTACACCCTCAAAAGGCATCACAGATGTGTCAGGTGCAGATCACAGTGTCAAAAGCCGCATTCTAGGATGTAGCCCTCAGACATCACCATGTCCTTGGACCAGCAACACACATTCATACATGTGGTAGAACATATATTAGTACAACACCATGTGACCCATGACCAGTGGACTGTACCTAGCTCTACAGCAACTGTGCAGACTACCCATGTAGTGACACAGTTGCATCATGTGTCATGCAATGCAATGATACCACTGTTCGTAACCAGGTTGGTTGTACACATAACAGGGACCCTGGGTCATATACAGCTGTAACATATGACTGTTGCTGTACACCAGTAAACACCCTCATGTTTGGATATGACATACATGTACCTGCCATGGATATGTACATGCCCCCCCCACACACAACACATATGTACATAGCATAGCTGTTGCTGTCCCTCATGCAGACAGGTGGCTACTGCAATTACACACATGCACATGGAAGGTAGGTCCATGGCTGTTGAATGCTAACAGTACAAAAAGTATGATAGCAATGTTGACTGAGTTAACATTCCCTCTGTACTGGTTACCCATGACAACTATCATATCATACAACAGTCCATGTGTCATGTATGTCATCACACATGTCCACCAATTACAATGCCTACAAACATGGCTAAATGACAGGAATATAGGACCTACACACATGTACATGTAGTGGTGTGCATTCAGCTACCATGCGTGTGCAGTAGCTGATATTTGCAGGTGATCTGTGTCTTACTACAACATGCAGTTGCAATGCAGCCCCATCATTGCCAACTGTATATGGTGAAATACTGACAGTACGGTAAGATGTACATCCGGTATGGACAGATGTGTGGATATAAAGTGGTGTGCCATCTTTGCAGATGGATGTTTGCTGAAGACAGCTCACAGGTGTGTCACAAGCTGTCCTACCATAATATGTGCAAACACTAAGCTATGTTTCTGTTAATTGAAGGGGAAGACATGCAACCTACACAATGGTCAGGGTGTCACTGGCTGTAAATCACTTGACACCTGTAACATTTAAGACCTCCCATGTGCATATATCAGCATAATTGCCAAAGGTAGCATCTGTACACATTGTAATGCGGGCAATACTGCTGCATGTCTGTCATACATATCATAAGATAGTAGGTGTTTGATTCACAGTACTGCCATGTGTGTTTGCTTGTGTATCCATATATGCCATATATGGTGGGGAATACATCCCAATTGTTACTCACACCCCTGTACACTGTTGTAGAGATCTGTACATACTGCAGTGTAGAAAGCAAGACATAGGCAGGGGTGGGGTGTATCACACGTGAGCTATCTGTATGTGCATGACATAGGTGCATTCAATTGTGGACTCCACAGTGTGTGTGTGTGTGTGTGTGTGTGTGTGTGTGTGTGTGTGTGTGTGTGTGTGTATATGGCTGTCTGGTCCATGGAGTGAGGATGTATGTTACCATAGTGTACAGATAGGACCCCTAACCCCTCCAGGTGATGCAATCTACTACCCTGTTGATGCCGTCAATCTTAGGCATTACTGACTACCTGTACATGTTCATTCTCTGTGTCACGTCATGTGGGTGCACAGTACTGTAATGGTGATTACCACATAGGTGGGGGTCCTCACCTCAACACTATCAAGTGTGTGTGTTACAATGTTGTTGACCCCATGAGTGTGGATGTGTTACTGTGTCTGAATACATGTGTGTGAATACCTGTGTGTGCATGTGAGCGTGTGTGTGTGTGTGTGTGTGTGTGTGTGTGTGTGTGTGTGTGTGTAGTTGTGTGTTCTCATCCTGTAATGTGAATGGGTATTACTGCTACACAGTGAGGCCTCAAACTATCAACTGGCCTCTACCCTTGTCATCAGCTAGACCGCTATGTAAATTCCCCGCCGCATGTAACTGTACCTGTGATGTCACCCGGTATGGATGTCATGTCTCTATCCACTGTAGCTTAGTACACAGCTCCCATGCTCCTGGATCAGTAGATGTGTAGACATCTTTGGAATGTCAGCCTTTCTAACAGTGAGGTTGAAGCTACGAATAGCATGCTGGTATTGCCATACATGCCTGTGAGTAGTCCACATTTACACATGGGAAACTGAAAACACTGGTACTCAACGGCACATGCAATTAGACCTGAAGGAGGGAAGCAGGACATCATTACCAACATGCTGTTACTGTTGTTACCAAGACACATGCTGTGAACAGAAAACAATGCATTCTAAACCTGTACTACATGGTATGTCTGCTGCATGTCAACAGTACACAACAATTGTAATCTACACTTATCTCCCTATTCTGTTCACCATGTGCATCAGACCATATGAGCATGTCCCTGCACTGATGGTGTGGATGACAGGGATGTGACACAGGAATCATCATATGCACAGGGTGATAGTGTTTGCCAGGGGCCTAGGCTGCACCAGTGGATGACATTATGTGTGTGGGTTAGGGCCTGTGATCTAATTGGCCATGTGTGGTTGTTATGCATGTGATTGTGGTGCCCTACAGATGTTTCTGGTGTGTACGTGTATGTGTCTGGCCTACACAGGGGTATTATTGACAGCTCCAGACTGTATGGATCAGGGTTTACAGCTCACGGTGTCCGGCCATGGCCAAGTGACCTGTACCTGCCAGGGGTTACACAGGCACTACCAGGCAGAGGTGCAGATTGGGTACTGTCCGATGACACATGTCTACTGGAATCATGTCCCCGTTGGGACCATCCAGGGCCACGTCCACGCATCCTGCTGTGTCCTGGTGTGGACAGCGCAGCACCAGCTGCACTGCTGCTGCTACTGCCACTATGGGAGCAGGCATGTGAGGTAGCTCATTCACATAGACCTGTACCAGGTGATGTAGCTGGCCTACGTCCACATGCCCTATGCCTCACTCCTACCAGATGTTCCAGCACAGACAGCTCATGCTCGCGGATTGTCATGCCACGGTCAAGGATTCCAACCATGTCACCCAATCATCTGTCCAAAACATCAGCAATCTGCTGTTGAGCATTTGCCAATGCCTGGATGTTGTTGTTTAAAGAACGTATAGCAGCCCTCTGAAGCCTCTGCCCTTCTCTGTTCTGCCATTCAGCACGTGCCTGTGTCGCCATTACAGTCTGAAACATGCGTCTGGTGATACCAGCTGCTGTGCTCTGTCCTGCAGGGGCATGTCGGCCAGAGGTCCTCCTACGAGCAGCACTGGCCACATGCCTGTGTGGCCCATCTCCAGTCATTTGACTGACACCATGGTGTGAATACACACCTTCCGTAGCCACCACACATTCCTGTTCCAAGCTACCTCACACTAACTGTCCTTCCTCTATGGCCGCTGGTGATGGGGTATGTGTTGGCATGAGATCTGTGTGCAGGGATGAGGGGGATATAGGTGGAATGGCAACCAATGGCACAGATTCAGCCCCTGACAACCCTGCCTGTGCCTCAAACATATGTTTATCATCACTGCTAGAGTCTGTGGGGACACTAACATCAGATGGACCACAGGAGGGTAACACACCTACATCATCTGTGAAGGCAAACAAAGACTGTACATTACAAAACAGACACACACACACACACACACACATACACACACACACACACACACACACACACACACACACACACACACACACACACACACACCATGCATGTGATTGACAGAAGGCATGCAACATGCATGTGATACAGCAGATGGCATGCAGCTCAGACAATAATAGTGGTAGTTATCATACATCCCTGGGTTGCACACAACAGCAAGCATGTGTCATAGCAGAAGCCATGCATTTCACACAATCATGGTAGTAAGCATGCATCCCTGTGTTACACCATGTGGACCAGCACAGGTTAACAGTACACATGGCTGATGTGTGGCATATGACCTTGACATTAACATGTAGTATGACATGTAATCTGCTGACTGTGCATTGACATGCATACATGTTTGACACAATGGTGTCCTGTCACATGTACAGTGGTGTAATGGTGTCACATTGCAGTGTTGTCTGTACACCCTACAGATAAAATGCACTTTTAGCAGATGTGCATGACCACTGAAGGGTATTATGAGGCATCTATATTGCTATACAGTGTGAAGTACAGACACAGTGCCATTGCATGGAATCATGAGGCGTCTCTATTGCTATACAGTGTGGATTACACACACAGTGCATAGCCATGACTGTGTGCATACACAATACATATATACTGTGGATTGTGACCCACATCGCTGAGGTGTATACACAGTAAACCATGATGTGTAATGTGTGACACAGGTCACCAAAGGACATACGGATGACACCCCTGCACATCAGCAAACATATTTTAGCTGACTGGCAACCAAGTCCACACATGGCAGACTTGTCAATACACCATGTCCCACATGACATTTGTGTACCACACACATGAGGTGCACGGCTGACAGTGATGTCCAACAGCAGCAAGGAAAATGTACTGTATCTGTGGCCTGATGTGGTTGTCTGTGTATGTATGTGGATGCTGTACAGGTGACCACTGTCATGCTGTGACACAGTCATGATGTTCAACACATCTTATGTGGTCGAATGAAGTTACGCCTCCACAAGCTGTGCACAGGCTTGTAGGATGTCCAGTGTTCCACATCTGCAATATAACCATTCAACAAAGGCTATAGTTGGACCATGTGTAGACAATGTACAACAGGGTGTACACACAAACACATCACATCTACTGTGTGTTGCTACATGTCTCTGGCCATCCTCCATGGCCATGTGTGAACATGTGTTGGTCAAACAATTGTGATGGCCATCTATCTCACATGTCTGTGTTGTCCCATATGACATACACCCATAGATGTCAGATACTCCACTGTCCACAGGGTTATGCAGACAAAGGGTTGTATGTTTTGGTATGTGGGGTATGTTTTATGGGATAGTGAGACAATGTTGCAGCCGGACCACTACATGTCATGGACATTTCAGATGGCACATCACAATGTGTGCACTCATTGCAGGGGCATATTCCACAATGGTGAATCCTGTGGGCTGCCCATACTCCAGCTCACTGTGTAGTACTGTTTGTGTACCCCACATGTGTAGTTCTGATGTATAGTACATATTCCTACATTGAACAACACCTCCACTGTTGTATGCATGGCTGTCCACACATCTAGCAATGACAGTTTCTGATGTTTCATGTCGGTGTTTCACTTAGTTTGTAAGTATTGCACATGGGTACCCACTGTGATGGATTAAAGATGCGACCTGTATATTGTGACCGGACCATACATTATGTGAATAGATCTGTGCATTAACATGCCTGATACTTATATAACTGTCTCACCTGCAATGGCCTGTTGTCTCTGTGGAACACCAGAGGTACCTATATAGGGGTAACACAGCAGTATGATCATTATCCACGACTGTATGACAGCTACAAGGTGCAATGTGCATGTTAACACATTCGCCAGTACAATAGGATATACTATGGAGTATGCACATGTGTGCATACACAGAGTAGCATACTATAGTATGCGGCATGTGTGTATACATGCCTTGCATATGATGTTACATTACATATTGTACAGTGACACATGCAACTATAGGGGATATAATAGTTATATGTGCAGTAGTGACTTATCAGGCAACTCCAGGTTTGGTGGTTGAGAGTCACCCACCACCACGATGGCAGCTAATGTTTGTGGATGCTGTTCTGATGGTGTACCCAGGTTGGCCAGTAGCTCCTCGGTACGTGTGAGTGGGGGCTGGGTTGGTGGCCCACCACCTGTTGCACCTTGTTCCCTGGTGATTGCATTCACACGCTGTTTTGCACATCTGATCAGGTTCATGCAGTGTCTGCGCACCTGCTGTTATGTGCGGTTATGGCCACCCACATCATTAACCCTTCTGCGAAGTTCCTGCCACAGGTCATCACGCTGCTGTGAATGCTGTGGCACATGGCTAAACAAGACATCATAGTTGTCTTGAAGGTAAGGTATAAGGGCCTCATCCTCCAAGTGGGTATAGGCTGGGAGCCTTGCTCGTGGCATATCTGGAAGACATAATGATGGAGACAGGCCACAGTATCTCAGAGATGCACAGAGATACAGCTGCACATACATGTGTATCACATTTATTACATATGAACAGTTGTCTTTGCAAATCTTCATGACACTGACACCACTGACATATTTGTGTCACACACGTGACACCCAATGGGGATTGGATATTATCACCATATATGTGTGTCACCTGATTACATTGCTCATACTCCATGCGGATGCTGTCTTGATGTGGGCATGTCTGTTTGCCTGTACTGGTGTTCTTACCTATCAGCACATGCCTGGATGTGTCCACATTAATGCTGTTGACCTTGATGCTGTGTATATGTCACATATTAACACATACACTGCCTTAATGGACATGACCTGTGACAATGCGGACATGCACATGGAAGCCTTTACATGCATGTGTTTTGCCATATACATCTACACGGCACTGTACAGCAGTTCAGCATCTTGCCACGTATCGCCTGTGTTGCACATGTGATACACATGGGACACTGGTTAGCCGGATGGTACATGCAGGGATGGTTATCAACTATAGCATGTATGGCCAAGGTCATGTAGTAGTCTGTATGCCCTGGGCCATGTATGAGCACAGGATGTAAGGTTACCTAGCTGTAGCCGACAGCCATGTTTCTGGTGCCAGGTGAAGCAGTGCCACATAACTGATCCAGACGGTTAATGATACATCTACCATGTGGTCATCACACCATGTCTGACAGAGGTGAAATTTGCAGCTTTGCTGGACAGGGTTGCATAGTATGGCAGGAGTATGTAACGTGTATGGCACAAAGATCTGTCTAGCATATGGTGATCCTTGTACTAGGAAGGTGGATATCCATGATGTATGTATTTCAGATCAGGAAATGTACGTGTAGCATGTCCAACATCACAGAGTTGGACATGTCTTTATGCAGGGTAGGCATCATACTACATACTGGAGATGAGGATTGTGAAGGCTGGTGTCGCCCATCCAAACATGGGCAATACCCCTTAAAGGTGATATGTGATCCGATATTGGTCAATTGAGTGATGAGTATGGCTGTACAATGCTCTCCATGTTCATGGATGGCACCCTGTCATGACTAGGGTTGCCTCTTATGACTACCTAATAGGTTTGGTGATGTCACTAGCTCAGGGAGGTAAACTGCACAGCACCATCCCTTACACATAGTGTCCATTTTGTTGACCTCTGCCTAGGTGGTAGTTCATGGGTACAGGGTTATTAACCTAGTGGTGTTAATGCAATATGCAGCTGTCAGATTGTGCACATATGTCACTCACAAAGCCCATTCTGTAGGTTATCCACAACAGTGAGTAAGCTATTGCTCCTAGGTCATAGCCATTTACATACTTACATAGGCAGATGCCTCCCATTTGTCTGTGTGGTATGGGCTACAATGAGGTGGAGTACAACAAATTAACTCTGTTTTACTGTAGCTGCCACTGGTGTGATATGCACATGTTACTCAGACACCTTTTGTAGTGTTGGTTCTGTTAACAGTCCACTGGCAGAACACTCTTGTGACATACAAAGGTCCATCTAGTATACTGAGTGTAGGTGGAACACAGTATGGGTGATAATGTGCTATGACCTGTCACAGGTATGATATGCAGTGTGAAATCATCCGTACTGTCATCTACATCTGTACTGCTAACGACATATACGTTGATTAAGGTTCATGGACTTTCAGACCAGACTCAGCAGGGTAGTAATGCAGTGCCTCCCATTATGAGTGGTGTCTCCACTTTGTGGGTTGTGATAACTGTTGGTGTACACCATTCAGTGTTTTCACAGACTGACATGAAGCTATGTTTTACATGATGTGTATGTGTAGAGCAAACTATTTTGCCATATGTGTATGATACAACCAGGGATGAGGACAGGTCCCATGCAGCCTGAGTGCACCTTGTACCATCATAGTTATGGTTACCAGGGCTCTATAGTGTTCATGGATATGTGATTGTGTACCTGTTGGGGGGGCAGTGTGTTTATGTTATCCGACACTCTATCTGTATTGCTTATTCATGCTCAGCACTTACATGTTAGCACTTCATGAGCTACTAATTACTATAGCACTCAATCCTCATTACCTACAGGTAAACACTGTTTGTACTTACATTTCCCACTTGCTTAGAGTAAAACAGCTGTTGTACATACTTTCCTCACATATCTAGTGGGAAATACTTAATATTCAGGCATGTCCAAGTGTCAATTCCCAGTGTTATCGCCTGTCTGTATGATGAATATGGGCATCATGAGGCAATATAGAAATTGTCTCATGTACACAGTCAATACTCCCCTCCTAACATACAGCACTACAACCTGTGGGAGATGCACATATCTAGCCATGCTGGAGGTAAAGCTCTCTCCAACCCAGACTTAACCTGACAATCATGTGAGGATGTTAAACGTTTGCACCACACCACACTCATCACATAGTCTCACTAGATCTCTACCACCACAGGCCACACAAAGTAAGACTACAACATTTGCGGAGCCTCTCAATACTACTCTGTCTAGGCAAAAGAGAACTCCAAAGCAGAAAACGCAGGCAGCCCCCATCACCCAACACAACACCAATTACTTATAGCCCACAGACTCAGTGTGCCCATTAACCACAGCCAATAGGGCGATATAATGTACCCAACACACTAGTCATAGGTGACTCTACAGGTGGTCACACTGATGTCTCACTCAGCAGACTAGACAAGGTGATAGTTACTGTCAGCTGCCTGTCAGGTAATGGGATCCGCAGCATAACCTATGCACTAAGGTCACTTCTCAACAGGTACAATATGACCATGTCATTCTCCATGTTAGTGTGAATGCCCTGAGATGTACCTTCCTGGACTGCATGTACAGAGACATGGAATAGCTCTCCGATCTTGTAGCCCAGACAGGTATCGCCCTAACCCTGAGAAGTATTCGGCATTCATCCAGACTGATCACGCAGTACAAGGACTGAATTATTTACTTCAACAATTGGCTGTGCTTCTGGTGTCATTCCAAGGGTATCCAGTATCTGTCTGCTTTGAATGACATGGTCGAGAGAACACAATGCTTTGGCACAGATGGCCTGCACCTGTCGGCCCTGGGATTATGGATAATGTCTAAGGCTCTTGCTGCTCCTATAGTGCCTGTTTTAGGCACAGTTCAAATAATATATTCACCACCATAACAGGAACAGGCAAGCAAAACCTGAGGGTAATGCTACTCAATATTTGACATCTTCATCTCAAACACACTCACCTGAGGCACTCCTTGTAATGGACCACTTCGATATATGTGCAGTGACTGGGACCTGCTTCTAGGCTCCTGAGAGCACCCCTGCACTACCAGGCTATTACTCATACCACACCTTTCAGTCATGTAACCAGGACCAGAACACCCACGGCAGAGGTGTGTCCATATTTCCCAAGGATATCCGCACCTCCAGGCTGGTTGCTTAACACAATGCATCAGAGGTAATCCAAGTGCAACTAACTCTGGCCATATCTGCTATACAAATTCTAGCTTGCTACAGATTCCACACCATACCCCACGGTTAACGGTCCTTACTTCTTGGTGTACTGGAAAGTAGGGTTCAAACAGAAACTACTGATGTGCAACTGACACTAACCCACCATTAATTGGGATACCTACTCATGTACCGACACATTAGGCCAATGCTTTCTGGGATTCATAACCTCCAATCACCTGGATCAACCTATCCACACCACCACCAGGGCCAACAATATCCTAGATCTGGTCATTACCAACATGTGTGACTGGTGTTCCACACCTGGGGTTATCTCATCGTTGGTCAGATCCAAACATACGCTAATCACCCTTGTTATCCATATCCCGGCACCACATCCTTTACTGAAAACACAGTACAATATTTCTACAAAGCCAACTTCAGGCTTCTTATGACAGCAGTAGTAAATGTCATGACACCCAGTGTCACTGGGACAGATACCTGGTGTCAATAACATGGCCTCAAACTGCATGCCACAAGGTGCATAGACATCCCCTTTGGATTACACCAATCACCCACGGACTACCACATAGGTGGTAATCCCTACATACATAAGACATAATAAGGGATCTTAGAACCCAAGTAGATAGCATCCACTCCTTTGATAACCATATTGCCAAGGTGGTGTGGATATCCTTCTACGTGGCCACCCTAATCTCTAATGGGTTTGTAGCCAGAACAAAGGCAGCCATTGTTCCTCTCTACTCATGACTTATGAAACACATTAAAGGGTACAACACCCCATTTGGGCTGTACCTTATGAGACAACAGCAACGGCTTTAAATCCACAAAATTACCACACCAAGAGGATTACTGATCTCCGAAGGATGACATATGCAGCCCAACTACAGAAACCCTAACCGTACTCATTTGCAAACCGCATACTCAGAGATGATCTCTGCTGAACATACAAGGCCCATGTCCAAAACAATATTGATGGATATGATCTACATAAGCAAAAGCCACTGAGATCCACATGCTCTGGGATATGTATCTAAATGCAACGATGACTAGGACGTGCTGGAGGGATACATTCCTGACCCGGACACTCACCATGCTTTGGAACATGATTCCTATGTACATCAGGCAGGGAACCTCACTAGCACTCTTCAAGAGATACCTCAATGGGTGGATGGGAGACAGACATGTATACCAGGGATCACTGCAGTGGCTCTGCTGTACAGAGGCACAGGAAACAAATGTCTCTGCTGTTCACAGGCACAGAACACTAACCTAGGGAGGTGCCGCAAGTGAAAACTCTGTAGTTAGGCTTACAAAAGGACTTGGCCAGACAGCATAGTACCTAACTATGAACCTATGAAGCTATTACATGTTCTTTGTGCATGGATAATTGACTAGCTCTTCCATTTCAATTAGCTATCATGCTGATACACTGTCTGGTGACTACAAGTCATATGTATCCTGTTATTGTGTATTGTACATGCCAATAGACATACCTAATGTTTGCATAATATAACAGTAATGCTATGTAAAATGTTAGACATATCTACCTACAATACTGTACAGTTCACATTTTTGCAACAATATCCCACAATGCAAATCATAGTTGCACAGCAGGACCACCTTAGACATGTTATTCTCAGTTATACGCCCATACATGTGCCTACTGCTACAGTATATCAACATATACTATCCCCTGTTATGGCACGTACTTGTTGGACAAACCCTGCCACTGACAGCGGCTGGAGTGGATGTAGCATCCCTTGTTGTGTATGAGGTGTTTACCTTGTGGCCCACAGCAGTACACACAATTTCTACGAGTGTTACGATGCTCAACAATACATCACTACATAATACCTTTTCCCACTATATGCATTGCGTACACTTTAATTAATACAGAACAGGTACTACATACACTAGCATACTAAGTGTTCTACATACCTTATTAGTATTCCGAGTTGACGCTAATATAATTCCTAGTCCTTTTCTGTTTTAATGGTTTTCTCGTATGTACATACGGTTTAAATGTATGACAAGCCATCCTTTTATACGTAGATACCAGTAACATGTGGTATCCTGCCACCAATTGGTGTTCTGGAGTAGATGATTACATGCACATCAGCTGTGCAGCTACTTCATTAGCCAATAACATGGCAACAGTGGGGTATAACTGAATACTCCACTTGGGCGTTGTCCCTTTGCCTTACCTTTGAGGAAAATGGCCTGGATGTGTTGTTTGTGATGAATTGCAACAGCTATATGGAGACACACAGAGATATTTTAACTTCATGGCCCCCATGGATTGTGTGTAACGGCTAGAGGATGTAGTTCTACATGTGAGTTTAGCTGTTATATCAGCAGTCTGATACTGGATTATTGCAACCAAACCCTGTAACATCGGCGTCTGTTCCATTGTACAACAGCAACGATTTCGCATAGGGCCATTATAGTGTGTCTCTCACAAGGTATGTTAAGGCTTCTGTAGATGTCATAGAGTGAGTGGATGTTTGTGATGTTATTAAAGTCTATATTGCAATTGTTTCGGGTGTGGAGGAGATGCAGGTGGGTGTTCGTAGCAGATGAAGGTGTGTAGGAACTGTATTTATACATATTCCATATGTGTGTGAGGTCTCCTTCCCTAATTGAAGACCTATCATTTAGTAGACTAATACTATGGTTATTTCAGGCTTATTCATTAAGCCATTGTTAATTGGTTCCTATATAGCATGCAGGTGATATTGGTCCTTCAATCCCTTCAGAAATACATCAGTATGTAATGAAATGTTACTACATGAAAGCTGTCTCATGTATTTCTGTCACAGATATTTGCACTCATTGGAGTTGTGTTGGTGACTGAACCTCTTTGGCTTGAGTTGCCACCTTTTCAAATGGCCATAGTGGGACATTTGCAGGACACACATCGGATTTTAGAGGTCGACATATACCCACGGTCAGTACAAAGTATAGAACTTTACATATATGCCTATATAAAAGCTTATATTCTTGTAACGGTTTACTTGCTTATCCTGTTTCTTGTTACATGTAGGCATTTTAGATACAGATGACTATTTTATGCAACCATTACTTTAAATATGGAATATGCAATACGTCTCGAGATTGTAGGACATTAGTATTTGTACTCATTTTGGTCAGAACACTACCGCACATAGAGGGACTGTTCCTCGCAAGGTGGGAGAGGTGATAACCCTATCTTTTGCTCATGTCCATAGCACATATTTGTAATAGTGTATAGACATAAATAGTCTCCATATCCTTTGTTCATAACGTTCGGTCGGGGCGGAATGTGCGATTGCTATGGTCCATGTTGTGCACATATTTGAAGACTTCAACCGTTGTATACTGCATACCCATGGATTCAGGAATGCACACACTTCCAAAAACCACATTACTGTTCCCAGACTCCCAAACCCCACAATACCGAACACTCAAACTCGCGATAGTCAAACTCCCGGAACTAACACAAACACAGAACACACACACGCACACACAGACACACTGCTACCCACCACATCCAAACAAACCATCCTACACTACGTATGGCCAGGTGGCCATGCCCCCATACACACCCCATGTGGATGGCTGTGCCCCCCCACACCACACCTACTGCAATAATCCACCTCCGAGATAGCACAAACAGACACATGAAGCAAACACACACACACACACACACACACACACATTACAGTCCCCCGGAAACACACACCACACTCAGCACACACACTTACACACACTACAGCAATCAGAAACACACTTAAACACAGTACCTACCTGGATCACAGCACCAGAAGCACTAACTAAATGTCCCTTAACATCGTGATAATAGTACTCGCGGTTCTAGTGTTCCGGTACTGTGGTCTTTCGGTCTTTAAGCCTCGTGATTACGAGTGTCGGTATGTAAAGCATTTGGTATTTGGTAGTATCCTATTTATATGTACCTCCATGGTTGTGTACATGTTGCTAACCTATCTATATATTTGCATATATATGTATAGCCGTATATATCGACATATATCTCTCTCTATCACCCTTTCTCTCTCTATATTATATATATATATATATATATATATATATATATAGAGAGAGAGAGAGAGAGAGAGAGAACACACCTTTCTTTGGGTACATGGCGGTGTACACTATTTCCCGAACTCCACCCTTTTGTGTTTTAACCTGTCACAATACACACCTGCCGTTGGTACATCTCAGGTAGCTTAGTGGTAGGTGATTGTGTACATGGTTGCGTGTTCTACTCCTGGCAGTGGTTGTTTTACCTCTCAGAGCAGGCACTATTAGTACAAGGGTGAATAACGCACATTTCAGTGGTTCTGGGCAGCTTTGCCCGTGATCTGCGTGATATTCAGCAAAGGTTAGACCTGTTTTGCGCATATCCATGTAGTCATGTTTAAAAGACGCTTAACAGCACTTGCCGGTGCAAAAACCCGCTAACATGTGCTTAAACATGCTCTAATGAACTGCATCCAACATCCATTATTTGGGACATTGGAATTACGTAACAGCCCTTGCAGATCGTGGAACCGGGAACATGCACGAAACAGTCAGTGGCTTTACCACTGGGGCATCTGGGATATGTACAAGTGTTATGATGTTTAGTATGTGGACTGTACTATGGCTGTTCCTCCATACTGCAAACAAATGTGTAACTCAGTTAGCTTACATATGAATGATACGTCCAAGTGATGCTTAATGGATGTGCTCAAGCTATGGGAATCCATGTCACAGTGAGCCACACACTGTAATGTGCTACAAGTTGCCACAACCATAACTGGAGAATGCTGGGGTGACAGATACCTGTCATGGCTACTCCCCATGCTTTGGAATACATCCCTGATTACATTATATGGAGCCCCTCATTAACACACCAGGGAATCCTTGCAGAGTGGGTGGGGAACAGTGGTTACACCCCAGTGATCCCGCAACTGGCTCTGCTCCTCAGAGGAACAGTTAGTTAATCAATGGGGTGGCAACAGCAGACACATTTTGGCTAGGCTTATGAATGACCTCTGACAATTAGGCATGTACCTACTGATGTACCTAGGAACCTATACATACAGTATCAACACATTCTGTTAGCTTAATTCACTGTTCAGGTGTTGACTTACCTTGTACCAATAGCTGTTGTGTGTACAATAGTTGATGGCTGCCTATGTAGGATGCACACAGTAGGTCACCTATACATGACAATTTACAGGTGGTCATGTGTGTGTGCAGGTGGAGAAGTGTGTCAGTCTGTAGGGGCCTACACTGTCAGTGTATGTGCTATACGTTCCCTCTTTGCCAAGGCATGGGTATACTGGGCATGCCTCCATCTGCCTACTGGGATTGGCACAGGGTGTTCGTGGTCTGAATCCCTCTGTGCCTGTGGTGCCCTTGACAATTGCGGTGGGCTGTGAGGGCTGTCACCATTATGTCCCTGCTGCAGCTGTTTCCGCAGGATCATATTATGTAGCAAGGCACATACTATGAGGATGTGGGCACACGTGCCTGGAGAGTACTGCAAGGCTCCACCAGATATGTCCAAGCAACGGAACCGTGATTTCAGCATCCCAAACACACACTCTATGATGATTCTGGTTTGTGCGTGTGCCTCATTATGGCATTCATGAATGGGTGTGTGTGCATTTCTGATGGGAGTCATCATCCACGGCTCCAGTGAATAGCCAGCATCTCCCAGAAGGTGGCCATATGGGATGTCCCCCCTGACAAATACCTGGTACAGCTGTGAGGCATGCCAGATGTGGGAGTCGCAGTAGCTTCCAAGCTGCCAGCACACACATCCATGATAATGCCCTGGGCATTGCACACGACCTGGCAGTTGATGGAGTGGTATCCCTTGCGGTTTATGTAGTGCCTACCATACTCACCAGGTGGTGACTTGATATGTATGTGTATGCAGTCTATTGCACCCAGTACCTCCGGGTAGTCTGCCACATGGTGGAAGAGGCGTATATTGCTGGCCAACTCCTCCTGAGTTCGAGGGAAGTATATATGCTCATTGGCATGTGGTAACATGGCATCCAGGAACTGGTGGAGTACCCTGGATGCTGATGCCTGTGAGATCCCCATGATATCTCCAGTTGGCCTTTGAAAGGTACATGTGGCTAGTATTCCTCAAGCTTACACATACCTTCATGTCAACTGGGATGGGTTCCCCTCTGTTGTTTCTGGCTCTGAGGTGTGGCCGGCACAGCTCAACGATTTGCTGTATGATGTCCCTGTCCACCCTGTAATGCTCTACTATCTCCAGATTATCTAGCCCCTGGTAGGTCACCCTTGGTCTGAACACTCTTCTCCTCCTCCAGGGCCTGAGGTGGTCATCAGCATCATCCTCCACACCACCTTCAGTCTCCAGCACATGCTGATGAATCACAGCTATGGCAGCTCCCAACAACTACATTGTAAAAGTTCCCCGTCTGTTTACACTGATGGTGCAGTGTTTGGGAATACACGAGTGTGTGTGAGGTGCCTTCACACTTTATACTATTGTGCTTTGGAAGCTGATGATGTCATAGCATGTGTATGCACAATCAGAGCTGCAGGGTATCTTACTTATGTGTTTTACCGCAGGTACTGCTATTGTGCTGCCTTTGGTGTTGAATTACATTTAGCTGCCATGGATCACCTCTTGCCCTTGCCTTCACTTTTCAAAACGATTTCCCTCCCATTGTCAGGCATGCATCCAGCAGCCTGCTTTCTTGTTTTGTACTATCCCAACCCAGGATTATGTTGCAAAATGTGTTCTATAGCCGATCTACTGCAGGCTTGCTTTGCTCTGCTGTGACAGTTCTCTTTCCTTTGCAATCTGGCACCTCCCCTATCCTGTTCTGCAGGTTGCTACTAGCAGCCTTGTTAGCTACCGTCAATGGCCCACTGTTA